>NC_069499.1:559820482-560092982 GCF_027579735.1 Bombina bombina | reverse complement strand
TTTATAAAAATGCAGCTACATTAAATAGAGGAAAAAAATGCTCAGGGAAGTTTGAACCATTTCAACAGCTTTAAAGACACATCCTCTATTCTCAGTCAGTCTCGAAGACGAGGTGTAACACACACTGAAGGTGATTACTTCCTGATCCACATTAGCCAAAGTTCACGGTGTAACGGTAGAGACTGCTGGCCCTCTGGACTGGGTCTCTTAAATCACAACTGAGGTGATGAACTCTGAACTAAAAGGACTCTTACTGTAAGAGAGAGGAAGGGGAAGGTCTTAATGGAAATTGTAAAAGATGTGTTGTACTATGTATATGTCGTTCAATAAAGACCATTTCAACTAAATTGGTATAAGAGCGCATTTATCCGTGTCCCTAAATGGCCACAGTAAGAGAGAGATAAGCTAAGGGGAATACAATGCAACATCAAAATAAAGTAACGTGATATTTTAAGAGGCGAACTTATGTTGCCAATACCTTTCACTAAGCAACTCGTTTTCTGGCTGCCATTCTCCTCTAGAAGTAAATATGAAATTAATATTTAAGTAACTTATATATGTTACACGCAAATCTAAAGCATAAGATAACATAATGTACATAAGAATTTCATGATTAATAAAAACCCCTTCTATTTTAAAGTGTACATTTATCTTTTGTCTGCTGTAGTGTACTTAAACAGTACACAGCACTCACCTGCAGGAACTCTCTGTGTGGCAGACATTTGTCCAGTGCTAAAAACTTGGTTGCTTTGGGAGACTGTCCTTCTACATTAGCCTGTAAACAAAAAAAAAAAAAAACAAGCTACTCAGTTTAAAAAAACATATGCACAAGTGGAACATAATGTTATGTGGTAAGGACTTATGATATTTTCCAATATTTATAAACTCCACTTATCTAAAAGATTAAAAGGGACAGTGTACACGTATTTTCATTTAACTGCACTACTATAAAGAAGAATATGCACAGATGATATAAAAATCCAATATAAAATCTTTTAAAAACGTATTTAGAAGCTCCCAGTTTAGCACTGTTGATGGTTAAGCTGGGACTGCCAGTGAAAGGTGCAGGAAGAGCAGACCCCCCCCCCCACACACACACACACACATACGAAAAGACCCATTACACAAGCAGGAATCTGTAGACTTCAGTCTACATCTGATACTTTGGGTTAGGAGTCTGAAAACCAGCAAAATGTTATTAAAATATATGCAAAACTATACAGTGTTACAAATCCACTTCCAGATGGACTATATAAAGATATCACCTACAAAACATTTTTTGCAAAGAAAAATCTAGTTTACAATGTTCCTTTGATATCAACTTACACAGTAATGTACAGATATAGCTGGCTCCAAGTTTCTAAGTTTATATATGGATTTTTACTTTTTTTATTTATGTTTTTTGAAGTTTTGAAACTGGTCTTCATTATTAAAGAGAAAGGCTAATCAAACCTAAACTTTCATGATTCAGATAGGGAATGCAATTTTAAACAACTATCCAATTTACTTAATCAAATTTGCTTTGTTCAAAGCTAAACCTAGGTTGGCTCATATGCTAATTTCTAATCCCTTAAAGGCCGCCTCTTATGTCAATGCATTTTGACAGTGCTAGGGGGCATTTCGCAGAGGCTTAGATACAAAGGTAATCACAGAGGTAAAAGTATATTAATATAACTGTTGGTTATGAAAAAACTGGGGAATGGGTAATAAAGGGATTATCTATCTTTTTAAACAATAATTCTGGAGGAGACTGTCCCTTTAACAATTCCTTGAATGCAACACAAGTATACAAAAATTCACATAAAAACAATGCAATGCATGACAATGTGGGAATTCTGTGGCCATGCATACTTCATCTCAATACTGCAACATAAATCTAGAATTCGCCTCTTTACCTGGTGCTGCATGAAAGCTGCAAATTTCACATGAAGATGAGCAGAGAACCAGAATGATGGCTGCAAGTGATGCAGAAGCTCTGACGCTGCTGGACTCCCCAATGTGTTATTTTCCACCTCTTGTGAGAAAAAACCCTTCTTTTTCAGTAGTTTTTTCTTGTTACCATAGTGGTAGATGCCTCGAGGCCAGTCATGTGACAAGAAGATATCCATAGGCTCTTTCAGCTGTACAAAAGAGGCAATACACTAAATAGTATGTAGCTGTCGGTGGAACACTGTACCAAGTAAAGGGCAGTAAAAACAGTGCAATGAAATCTATCAGCTGGACATATGCCACGAACCCAAATTTGGTTTAATAGTTTGTAACTTAGTATAAAAAAAAAAAGGGGGGAATTAATTTAAATTCAAGCTGCTGCCTGCCCCGTGTAAAACTCCTTTCATTCTTCAAAGACAATGTGGGCAGTACAACCAATGCGAAGATGTACAGCCCTCTCCATTGCTTAGTTGTAGCACATTTCGTTGACTATGATGGAAGAAGCAGGATGAACTGTGTATGCGCATGTAAATAGGGAATCAGAACATACAGCTTATCCCTCACAGGCCATGGGGATATTTACAATTAACAGCTATGGCGTGAGACCTTTGTAGTAGAAATATTTAAAACAAACTTAGTGGAACATGTACTGTACAGTGCCTTGATTTAAATACACTGTTTTCTGTCCATTTAATATTCAAAGTATAAAAAGAAAATAAATTGTGAAAGGTCATCTTTTTAGAAAACTAATGGCACCGATTTGAGAATCACTAACATTACAAACAGTCATGCAACAACATGTAGAAGATTCTGAATGTTACTCCTTCTCTAGGAAGATAGATTATGTTAGTGGAAATTACAACTACAGCTGGAAAACATTCAGAAAAAATAAAGTGCCTTTTAATTGAATTATAGCATTTGGATAATTAAGCATCCTTTAATAAAATGTACATTACTTTACATTTTCTTGTAAACTATATGCTTTTTCCAGCCCTGATGTCTATTATTTAAAGATTAAACTAAAAAAAAAAAAAAAGGAGATAAAAACCTATTGAGCATAAGAAAGAGCACTATTTCAAAACAAACGTTAACATTTTGCACAAACAAAAGTTTAAACCAAAGCAGTTTGATTTTGTGCTCATCCCAGGCCAGATTTCCTGCACGGCTATTGGCTAAGAGGTGAAAACATCACCTCTCTGCCAGATAGCGAAAAAAAGCGTTCTGCTGGTGGGCTGCCTTAGCAGCTCAGTGAAGGAGATCGCTTGGAACACAAAGGAGCTTTCAGCATGAAGTATTTTATACTTCATAAATGAAAGTCCCCTTTATTTGTTCCAATGTTAAATCCTAGCATTCACAAACGCTAGGTTTTACCATCACAATTGTAGAATTCTAATGTACAATAGCCAGAACTGTTGCTGTTTAGCGGGTGGCTTATAAATCATGTTCTTGCTATTATTCTATGAAGCAGCTTCTCTGGCAGAGAAACACAGATAATATTGTAGTGTTGAGAAGCAGAGACTGTTTAACATAATCTCTACCCATATTTATAACCAAACCAAATTCCTACCTGCTTCAGCTTAAAGACTTCTATGTTTCTCACATGATAAGCACTTCTTATAGTGTCGCTTCTATATGGAGGGTGCTCAAAATGACCTGAATGTATTAGGATACAGGACAGAGAGAGCTGTGATTATACTGATTTTGTAGAGCAACAGTCTGCATATTCTAATACATACCAGTATTTTAGAGAATACATTGAAATAAATATAACATACCTTTCCTATAGTCATGAGATTTAAAAATTCCAGATATTCCACCAATTCTCACCCCACGAAACTGCACAACACCTGCATACCCTACATTAATATATGAAGCAAATCAGTAAAAAAAATATAACATACACACACTAACACTTTTTTGCACTCTAAAGACAGATTTGACAAATGCAGAAAATACATTTAAACTTAATAATTTTGTGCAAGTTTTTAAATAAAATAAAAAAAGTGACAGTTTTGAAAGGGCCCTAGACTGTAGAACTGGCAATCCATATTATGCGTAGCATCATACAAAGGAAAAAAAACTGAATCTTACCCATATAGTATATATTTGGTGCCACCCAGCCTCCATAAGGCAACTCTTGAAGGTAGTTTGATGCCTCGTGATTTCCTCCAATAAAGATGGTGAGAACAGGGGCAACTTTTTCACCAGAATAATACCTGTGCATAAGCAAAGAAAAAGGATTTTATAGAGTAAAGAAGAATGTTGCGATTGTGAGGAGAAAATATAAACAAAATATTGACATAAAAAAAAAACGTTGAATAGACTTGAAAAGTGTTAAACATTACACCAGTATACAAAATACTTCTGATATTTACACTAATTAAATATGCTGTTAGCATTTACAAATAAACCATTGCAGCCAGTAATTTGTAGAGGCCATTGAGAAAGCATAGCCATAAAAAAGATGAACCTCTTCATTTAGGAATTATATATATAAAAAACAATGGAACTGTGCTCCTATGATCACTCTAGACTTTTGCTAAATCCTTTCATGTAACAACACCCTTTTAAACGTACTTATAGAAGGTCTGCATCTGGCGATACTTTGGAGGCACAGCCATACATTTCATGTCTCCCTCGTTTCTTACAGCCTGGAAGTCTCCACAGCATAGAAGAAGATCCACCTTTGTATTCTCCTTCTTCTCCAGGAACTGGATTGTCTCATAGATTTTGTCCAGCTCACCATGGCAGCATCCTTCCACTGCAATCTTCATGGTGGGGACACAGACTACAAGCTTCAAATCCAAAAAACAAAACAAAAAAAAACCTCTGTCAAGAACAGATTACCTTGTGTAGAAAAAATATTTCAAAGTTATTTAATTAGCAAAATTAAAGGGATATTCAAACAATTAAAAAAAAGCAATATACTTTATTTTGTCCACTTTTCCTGTAATTTAACTCTGAAAATTGTTAGTTTCCAAAATCCACTGGTTTCTACAAAGTAATATATACACTGCAGTGTTTTAACTTGTTTCCCCTTATCTATCTTTTCTGCTGAGGACAATTGGGACAGATAACAAACAGCCAATAAAAGAGACTATCCAAACAGGACTGTGAGGAAAACAGGATTAGGGTTTCTACACAGTCTTGTTTGCACAGAGTTAAACTGAAAACTAGTTCAAACATGGCAGTGCTCATTACTTAACTGAACCTTTACACTTATATCTTAAATAATTAGACTACGAATTGTTAAAAAAACAAACAAAAAACTTCAAATTATTCTAAGGTTAACCTTTAATTTGAATACATTGCATTTATCAGCTAAACCATAATGGGAGTAGCATTGGGATGCAAAGAGAATGCTCTAATTCTATCAATCACATCAGTATTTACAAATTAGACTTTATTTAGGCATTACTGTAGATCATTTTATAAGTATGTATATTTGATCAAAATGATCAGCGCAGACAGGAAAATCAAATATTAAATTATTTGAATATATAGCAATCATTCCCCCCCCCCCATATGCAACACAACTTTTACCATGTTACTCTCTTATAATTGAAATCTGGATTCAAAGTGTTAATTTGTAAAATGTTACCATAATATACTGCAACTCAAAACTTAAAGTGATTGTAAAGTTTAAGGAATTAGTGCCCAGTTTCTAAAAATAAACAAAAACAAAGGCACTTTAATTCATTAAACTTTACAATGACGTTTCTTTCTTAAAATACTTACCGATGCGTTATGGAAAACATACCACCAATCCTCAGCCCGCATCTCCTACCGTAGTTAACATATCAATGACGTGTCTGACTTCCTCCAATCATTGCATACCCTATGAGCTGGGTGCCAAAGGGGGTACGCAACGATTGGTGGAAGCAGGATTCGTCATCGATCTGCTCAGTACAGTAGGAGATAAGGGTGGAGGATTGGTGTTATGTTTTACATAATGCAATGTTAAGTATTTTGAAAAAGAAGATTCATTGTAAAGTTTAATGAATTAAAGTGCCCCTGTTTTTAAGATAATTTTTTAGATACCGGGCACTACTTCCTTAAAGTGAAGGTAAACTTTGATGAATGAAAGCCTGTTTTTTTAAAAATACTATTAAAAACAGTGGCACTTTCATTCATCAAAGTTTACAAATCAGCCATTAGATTAAAAACAAAACACACACAAAAAAAAAAAACCCTTACCTTTTTTTCTTTTCACAGCCAGAGCAGCTTCCCCCTCCTGGAAATCATCTCTTCACACGTCAGCAATAACTAATCCTGCTTCCTCCAATCACAGCATGGCCTCAGGCAATGACTACTCTGGGGGGAAAGCCGTGATTGGAGGAAGCCGTATTAGTCATTGCTGACGTGTGAAGAGAGGATTTCCAGGTGGGGGAAGCTGCTCTGGCTGTGCAAAGAAGAGAGGTAAGTTTTTAATCAAAACGGCTGCTTTGTAAACTTTGATGAATGAAAGTGCCCATGTTTTTAATAGTATTTTTTAAAAAACGGGCTTTCATTCACCAAAGTTTACCTTCACTTTAAACTTAATTAATCACTTTAAAAAAGGGACATTAAACACTAAATAAATCATTGCTTGAATGATGTATTCAGGGCAAAGATTAGCCTGAGAATAATGTGTGCATGTATTAAAAAAAAAATTATATTAGTTGCTTAAATATTGAAAAAAATAAGGGTAAAGTTAATATAAAGCAGAGGGCGCCGCCATATTGAAATGTAAGTAACACTGGGGCCAATTAGGAATGGTTATAAATGGCTTACAAAAGTGTGCAGCCAATGGCTGTGTAGAATATACCTGTGCCTGCACTTCCATGTTTAACATGATTTGGAAAGCCCACAATATTCAGAATTAAATTACAGGAAAGCAGAACAAAATAAATAATGAAAGTATATTTTAAAGTTTTTTTACTAGATGTCATTAAACAATTTATATTAATATTTTGAAGTGTTTAATGCCCCTTTAAGAAATATTTTTTCCAATTAGGAAAATAACATCATGCAGTAAATAATCCTGATGAATGCTGTTTAAAGGGACAGTCTAGTCAAAATTAAACTTTCATTATTCAGATATGACTTCTAATTTTAATCAACTTTCTAATTTACTTTTAAAATCAAATTTGCTTTATTCTCTTGGTATTCTTAGTTGAAACTAAACCTAGGTAGGCTCATATGCTAATTTCTGAGCCCTTGAGGGCTGCCTCTTATTACATGCTTTTAAAATTGCTTTTCACAACAAGAGACTGAAAGTACACGTGGGCCATATACATAACACTGTGTAACGCCCAGGGAGTTATTTAAAATTTAGCAAAAAACAATGCTAAATGCAAGTCAATAGATAATAAACAGTCACAGTCATGTGATCAGGGGGCTGGAAGAAGGTTCTTAGATACAAGGTAATCACAGAGGTAAAAAGTATATTAATAACTGTTGGTTATGCAAAACTGGGGAATTGGTAATAAAGAGATTATGAAACTTAAAACAAAAATGATATTGTAGACGATACCTTTAATTAACCCCACTTTTTATGTAGCTTTACTTTACTGTGATCATTCCACATTAAATTTGAAGCCAGTGTTATTCACTTTTGAAAGCTTGCGATGGTTAGCAGAACCCAATAGGCCATAATTAGAGGCATCTGTATTGTGACTAATTGGGGACACGTAGAAATTAATTAGAACACTAACTGTATAGCATATAGTACAGTCAAGTTCAAAATCCTGTAGGATAACCTCTTTTGAACTCTGACTGTACTATAAGCTATAGCATTAGTAGTATTCTAATTAATTTCTACCTGTCCCCAATTAGTCACAACATGGATAAGCATACTGAAGAAGCCATTCAATATACTTTTTTTAACTTCTGCTTCTTAAATATCAGATGCAGGCTCAAATGAGCAAGTTTGGGATTTGGGCTGATAAATCTAGCTCTTATTATTAGAGATTGGCTATTGAAAAATAATTCCAGTAATTAATACAAAAATAAAATAAAACATATAGTATAAGTCCGCACCAATGCACATACAGTTCATGAGTAGTCCAGCAAACGTGTTAAACAAATAGTTATCTGCGGCCAGTAGAGCAATAAGATTATGTTCTAATGCATTACAGTATTTTCTTATTTAAGATTTAGGCCCTTTAGTGTCATCTGGTCACTTTACTGACAATTTGGGACTTACCTCATAAAATGTCCACTGATTCCGTAACTGCCACACACAAGTTTCTATAAGACCCTCACATAAAGCGAAGTTTACACTCAACTCATCCCCACCCTATACAATCCCCTTTACAACCAGGGCCCAACAGGAACCCCACACACAAGGAATACAGCGAGACAGGAAGTTATGTCTATACATGATGACGTCAACTACACCCCGACCATTTTTGTTGTGGGCATACATTCCTCTTTACCAATACTCAAAACCAAAAATATGGGGCAGATATACCTAAAACTATATAATTGTTGCTTACAAATTTACTCATTGATTATCAAAGTCGAGTTGTTTCAGTAGTTATAATGGAACGCAAAAGTGGAACGCACAAACAGGAAGTTCGGGTCCATATGCGCTTGCGCATAGTTCCCGGGCCAACTGCTGGGGATCTCCTTTGACAGCTGATTCCTGCGTTGAAACTAAAACAGTAAGTAACATCACTGGGCTGTTTGGGGAGCAATTCAATGTATATGTGATTGTTTAAATGCATCATACTAAGTTGGGTTTTGTTAATTGATATTGTACAGCTACCATACAAGGATATGATAGTAAATAACCAGTTTCTTACAATAACGTAGGAGCTTTCGTATTGTGCTGCCGCAGGAAAAAAATACGAACGCACTTATTTAAAGGGATAGTCTACACTATAATTGTTATTGTTTTAAAAATCGCCAATCCCTTCAATACCTATACCCAGTTTTGCATAACCAACACAGTTATATTAATACACTTTTTACCTCTGTGATTACCTTGTATCTAAGCATCTTCTGACAGCCCCCTGATCACATGACTTTTTATTTATTATCTATTGACTTGCATTTTAGCCAATTAGTGCTGCGTTATGTTGACTCATAAATAACTGCATGGGCATGAACACTATGTCATCTATATGGCCCACATGAACTAGCAGTCCCCTGTTGTGAAAAGCAAATGAAAAAGCATGTGCTAAGAGGCTGTCTGTAGTGGGATAGAAATAGGTAGACATTTAGAGGTTTAAATATGATAAAGCATATTAATATAACAATGTTGGTGGCGCAAAGCTGGGGAATGGGTAGTAAAGGGGTTATCTAACTTTTTAAACAATAACTATTTTAGTGTTGACTGTCCCTTTAAGGAAAGATTGACTGAATTCTTAAAATATAATTCAAGAATACCTGAGACACAGTATGTATACGGCTATCCTCAGAATTAATTATGCATTGTGTAAAATAAAGCATACATATATACAGCCAGCAGTTATTTCATAATGGGTAATAAACTAGTGCAAAGAAATCCCTCCAACCATAAATGTGTATTTTATTACAGAACCACTAAATCAATGGTTAAACTCATACTTTATTCTTTTGCTGCTAACCATATTACACCTCAATGCTGAGCCAATTTTAAGCTTTTTTTGCTACCTACATTTAAACCCTATTGTGAGTCAAATTTTAGTGAGTGACCCACACAAATGATATATTTTGTATTTCCTGCAGGCCCAGCAGATTCACAATATACCATTATTATATTGATATTTGAGAAAGCTGTGGCAAAAACTGTAAAACAAATGTAAACGTTTGCTTAGATTTAAGTTAATATTGAAAGCGTCCAAGTGATCACTGCTGTTACTGTGATCACCCTACTAAATTGTCATCAGGGGTAACCGCATGGGAAATAGGGGCCCATATGGGCTTTTGAGGGTTATAATATAGATCAGAGAGTCCCCATTGTGCAGTATGGAAATAAAAGCTCTAATTTTTCCCCTTGCAAAGTGTTCACTGTTACCACACTGATCACCTGACTATAAAGATAAAATTAATTTTTTTTAAGAGAGGGACTTGTCTGCTAGAAAATAAACTTTATTATGGGGCTCTAGACATACCAGATTTTTTTAATTTCACATATTTTTTCACTATTCCCAAGCAAATCCCCATGTGCTATATTTTACTTTATTTTGAATACATCATCTTTGTACTACCATTTCAAGAATTCAAATTATTCTCTTTCAAATTAGAGGTCTTAGAGGTTTGTAACTGCTAATGGAGCTCCCTTGAAGCTACCTAAGATTCCTTGTTCTGCTACCTTTGTGACTTCACCACATGTGTACGTGGTGACGTCACCGGCACTCCCATGAAGCCTGGAAGTGCCGCCCACTAGGCCACCAACGATGCCCGGCCTGTAGTGTGTGGGGATTGCAGAAAATGATCTGCCTGCATGGTGAAAAGGGCTCATCATGCGCCCACAAGTCGCGATGTGCAAGCTTATCGCCGAAGAGGTTAAAGGGACACAAAACTCAACATTTTTCTTTCAAGATTCAGATAAAACATATGATTTTAAACAACTTTTCAATTTTCTTCTATTATGACGTGCTCCATCCTCTATATTAGATAATAGAAGTTATTTGGAAATTTGATTCCAATCGCACTCTATCTGAATCAAGAAAGTTTAATTTTAACTTTACTGTAACTTTAAAATCAGCTCCAGAGCAGCAATACATTACTGAGAGGTAGCTGAATGCATATTGTCAGCCAATGGCAAGAGGCAGATATGCCTAGCCACCAATCACTAGTTAGTTCACAATTAGCCAGTTAGCTCCTAAATGTAGCCACCAATCGGCAAGCGCTGCCCAGGGTTCTGAACCCAAAAATGGACCGTTTTCTAATAAAGATACCAAGAGAGAGAAGAAAAAATTATAGGAGTAAATTAGAAAGTTGGTTAAAACTGCATGCTCTATCTGAATCATGATAGAAAAAAGTTAAGTTTAATATGCCTTTAATGACTTATGTAGGTGTAGTAGATATTGGTTTGAGCTAGCTACAAGTTACTCACTCAGTATTGTAGAAAACTATGTTGATAAACTTGTTAATGTGTAATTTTCAGCAGTTTTAAATTGAGTAACAAATGTAGACAGGTTACCCACATTGAGTAGATGTAAATGTCCATTTCGACATTTTGTATTTTGGAAAACTATAAACACTCAGTACTGTGTAGAATTAAAATGAGTTACTTAGCATTGTGTGAAAATAGGTGTAACTATCTTGTAAAACTAGGCGTGTTTTTGGTGTAAAATCAGATGCCCACTCTTGGCATTGGACAAAGATACTGCACAGTATGAAACTAGGTGTAAACACTCTTTATTGTGTAAAATAGGTGTGTCCTAAAAGTAGACTGAGATCCATCAATAGACCTCTAATTCTAAATGCTGACCAGTATATCTCAAGATTGTTTGTTCGATTTTCAATTTCCCTACAGTCAATAATAATCATATAGCAGCCTCACATTAAAATATTTTTTATAACAAATATATTTAGGACTTCATTTAAAGAGACACTGAACCTAATTTTTTTCTTTCCTGATTCAGATAGAGCATGCAATTTTAAGCAACTTTCTAAATTACTCCTATTATCAATTTTTCTTCATTCTATTGTTATCTTTATTTTAAAAGCAGGAATATAAATCTTAGCAGCCAGCCCATTTTAGGTTCAGCACCATGGATAGCGCTTGCTTATTGGAGGCTTACATTTACCCACCAATAAGCAAGCATAACCCAGGTTCTCAACCAAAAATGGGCGGGCTCCTATGCATCACATTCCTGCTTTTTAAATTAAGATAGCAATAGAACGAATAAAATTTGATAATAGGAGTAAATTAGAAAGTTGTTTAAAATTGCGTGCTCTAACTGAATCATGAAAGAAAAAAAAATGGGTTTAGTGTCCCTTTAAAGGGATATAAAACCCCAACAATTTATTTTCTGATTCAGATAGAGCAAACAATTTTAAACAGTTTCCAATTTAGTTCTGTATTCAAATTTGCTTAAAGGGACATACAACCCACAATTTTCTTCTTTCATGATTCAGATAGAACATACAATTTGAAACATCTTTCCAGTTTACTTCTATTATCACATTTTCTTTGTTTTCAAGAAAAGCAGGGAGTGTGCACGTCTGCAGCACTATACTACAGTAGTTTTGCAACAATCTTATACTTTAGCAAGAGCACTAGATGCAGCACTATTTCCTGTCAAGTAGTGCTTCAGGTATGTGCACACTACCTACCTAGGTATCTCTTCAACAAAGAATAACACAAGAACAAAGCAAATTTGATAATAGAAGTACATTGGAAACTTTTTTTTTTAAATTGTATTCTTTATCTTAAAGGGCCATGATACCCACATGTTAAAACACTTGAAAGTGATGCAGCATAGCTGTAAAAAGCTGACTAGAAAATATCACCTGAACATCTCTATGTAAAAAAGAAAGTTATTTTACCTCAAAATGTCCGAAGTATTCAAACCCCATTGCAAAGGACTTTAAGCAGCAAATCAGTGTGCCTGTCCCGGGACAGCTAAGGGAGTGAGCTTCGTGCACACTCATATTATTTCCATATTCAGTTTAAGGAAGTTTACTAGGAAATCTCATAAGAATTAAGTGAAATCTCATGAGATCACAGTAAAAGAGTTTATGACTTTAGCACTGCTGATGCTGATTGGCTGCAGTTCATTTTTTTTGTTTACCTGCAGCTGGGCAGCAGCTGAGTATAACTTTTTACACATAACTTACTGTGGTGAGCTGAGGAAATTGTGAGGTAAAATATCTTCCATTTTTACATAGAGATGCTCAGGTAATATTTTCCTGTCAGCATTTTACAGTTATACTGCATCAATTTCAAGTGATTTAGCATATGAGTATTATGTCCCTTTAATAATGAAATAAATAAAATTGGGTTTAATGTCCCTTTAATTCCCATTGTATTCTTTGTTGAAGAGATAGGTGTCTGGTGCACTACCTGACAGGAAATAGTGCTGCCATCTAGTGCTCTTGCAAATGGATAACATTATTGCAAACCTGCTGCCATATAGTGTTCGTGACATGTGCACTCTCCTGAGCTTACTGCTTTTCAACCAAAGATAACAAGAGAATGATGACAATTTGATAAAATAATTTTTTTTATAATAATAATACAGAAATTAACTTGGAAAAAATAAATAAATATGTTTAATCAGAAGAGCACACAAACTAATGATTTGAGGAAAATGATCCTGTGATAGTAACGCTTTTGGAAGTTAAACCCAGAATTATAAAAGGATTGTCACCAACTGTTTTTTAATTAAAGTTAAAGGGATAGAAAGAGCACAGCGGGCCTTGGACTCAGCGGGATCAGACTGATATACTTCAGGAAAGTTCTCCTCTGTGAAAAGCGCAATTGGGCTAAAAGAGGCTGCTCCTAGTTTTTAACTGGCCATAGAATAAGCTACTGAGTTGTTATTCGTTCCTTGTAGAGCTCTTCTCTTTCTGTATGTATATGTGATATGACCCTGGGAAAGTCTCCCTAAGCGTGATGGGGGACACCAAATGTGGACTCCTTGACCAATGTGCTTAGAGGAAGTAAAAATAAGTGGTCTGAGTCTCCAATAATGCACAAAAATCCTTTTATTAGGTTACATGGGATAAGATCCAAACAGCCACAACGTTTCAGGGTAAGACACCTTACATTTTCATTACCTTAATAGCAATACACCTGTGTTAACACTTAAAGGGACACTGAACCCAACTTTGATCTTTCATGATTCAGATAGAGCAGAAATTTTAAGCAACTTTCTAATTTACTCCTATTAATTTTTCTTCATTCTCTTGGTATAATTATTTGAAAAAGAAGGCATCTAAGCTAAGGATCCAGCCAATTTTTGGTTCACAACCTGGGTTGTGCTTGCTGATTGGTGGCTAAATGCTGTCCAGGGACCTGAACCAAAAATTGGCTGGCTCCTTAGGTGGGAGGTGTGGGAGGGAGGTGGGTGGACGGCACAGAGGGGGGAGGGAGATGAAGGGAGCGTGCGTAATTAAAAGGCCGATAATTGCATCTGCGCACCATACTTTTGAAATTCCTGTCAGTGAAGGGGTTACCTAGTTAGCTGGCAAGGGTGAAAGTATTCTAGTGTAAGGATTACCCTTCCATTTGACACACCTCCCTGATCTCTCCAAAACATCTCTTAGCCCCCCACCACCACCCACACTCTGTACCACCATCTTAGGTACTGGCAGACAGTCTGCCAGTATTAAGTTTTAGGGCTTTTTTTATATATTTTTTTTGTATAAATACATTTTATTAATTTTCTGCAGTGTAAGACCCCCCTTACCATCCCACCTCCCTGATCCATCACAAACAGCTCTTAAATCCCTCCCCCCTCCTAATGGTGTCCATCATCTTAGGTACTGGCAGCTGTCTACCAGTACCCAGTTTAGATACTAATATTATTTTTATTTATTTTTTCTGTAGTATAGCAGTCCCCCCAACTCCACCCTCCATGCAATCGCAATGATAGGGTGCCCCGTCTGCATTTTCGCAGATCCCACTCTGCAGGATATTTGACAAACTCTGATTGTCTGTAACTGCCAGTGGGGGAGTTCCTAACTCGCACAAAAACACTCCCAGTCTAGGTGTCTTTAATCAGAAATGTATACACTCTACCATAATTACCCCATCTCCACTATCTTTTTTTCCTCCACCTGGGGGACCCCCTTGTAAACCTCATTCCCTGAAGTTCACTTGGGGTGGATGCCAGAGGATTGGCACGGCACCATGCCGATCCTATATGCCCTGGCATCCACCCCAAGTGAACCTCAGGGAACCCCCCAGGTGGAGGCAAAAAAGATAGTGGAGATGGGGGAATAACGGTTGAGTGTATATATATCTGATTAAGAACGCCTACACTGGGAGTGTTATTTTGTGAGTTAGGAACTCCCCCACCGCAGTTACATCCAATCTGAGTTTGTCAAATATTCTGCCAAGTGGGATTTGTGAAAATGCCACCCAAGCCTGATTTATTTTTTTCTGTAGTGTAGTGTCCCTTATCTTCCTTTCCATTCCATACTTTATTTTCTGTAGGGTACCTCTACCTCTGTGCTGCCCACCTGCACCCTTTTTTCCCTCCCTCCTCCATATTTGTGCCGTTTCACTGTCTGTAATGATATAGCAATCTGAACTCCCCGATTGTGCTCCATTACCATATGAGGACAGATTACCTGCAGCTCAGGAACAGCAGTATTGGCTGTCATTTTGGAGCCTAGACTGGTGGAGCTTCCTGAAGCTGCAATGTGTGTATATATATATATATATATATATATATGTTATGTGGTAAGATGGGCTTCATGCCGCATGACATATATATATATGCGTTGCATTGGGTAAATGGGTTAAACATAAAGGGCTATATTACAAGTGTGGCGCAACCGGTTTTGCCCTAGTGCAAACGCGATTTCACGATCCAGTTTCAATCCGCTGATATTACAGCGCAATCGCCTCTTACGCTTCAATCCTTTCCCTGATCTAAGAGCTCTGGTAAACTGTTTTCCGAAATTAGAAAGTTGCACAAAACACCACAAAAGTACATTACAAAGTACACTTACACCCATAAATAAACTATTAACCCCTAAACCGCCTTCCACCCACATCGCTAAGTACCTAAATAAACTGTTAACCCATAAACACCATCCCCCCACATCGCAAATTACCTAAATTAACTGTTAACCCCTAAACAGCCATTCCCTACATCACAAAGTAACTAATTTAACTGTTAACCCATAAACCCCCATCCCCCCCACATTGTAACTTTGCGTAATGGGGGCTGGCGGTTTAGGGGTTAATAGAAGTTACTTTGCAATGTAGCGGTATGGCGATTTAGGGGTTAACAGTTTATTTAGGTACTTTGCTTTGTGGAGGATGGCGGTTTAGGGGTTAACAGTTTAATTAGGTACTTTGCGGTGTGGGTGGATGGCGGTCTAGGGGTTATTAGGCTAGGGGCTTATGGTAGGGTGTTTGTTTATTCACTTTCTTTTCTCCATTGACTACTATGGGGAATGCTAGGACTACAACCAGAAATATTAATAAAATATATCTCTTAGCGCTTCACCCAATGAGATTCCTTATTGCTCCATGGAATGAGGGTACCTAGCTGACCCTAAACATAGAAAGCAGAAATAACCAAGATCCAAGGAGCGCCTATAGTACAAGGCTAAGGGTATATGCTTGTATAAAAAAGTGTTTATATTTATTTCCACATTCAGAACAACAAGTCTTGATAAAGGCCTAAGGAAGGGCCGAAACGCGTTGACATTTATGGTAAGCTTCATTCTGATTATTCATACAATTTTTTAGCATTATTGCACTATGTTGTATCTTTTTCATCCACAGGTTTAACAATAAAAGCACCATAGGGGATAAGTTTTGGATAAATCCGGATCTTTTCTTCAATTGTATTTCTCAGTTTCCAAAACCACACTTTGAGGATTCATCACTAAGAAGGAACATTACACTCTTAAGTTCATCATTTGGATTTCACAGATATATACACTATTTTTACTTTTTTTCTAAAATATATATATATATATATATTTTTTTTTCAATTTTTCATTGATTTTTTATTTTTCATTTTCATTATATTTTTTCATTATTTTTTCATTTTGCATTTTTTTTCCTCACTTTTTTACACCTTTTTCCATTTTTAGTAATTTTTTTAGCCATATCTTAAGCCATTTTGAAACTTGGTCATTTTGTTACCACTCACACAGATTTTTAGTTTCCACAAACTTCACAGTTTTCACAATATTACATCATTTTACCTAATATAATTTCTCACAATTCCCACTAACTCTGGGAAGGAACTCACTATCCCTCAAGGATCCACTGTTTTTTATCCCTACTAATTGGATCAGGAAGACATCAATTGGACTATTAGTTTTTCATTCTAACATACTAAACTATTTATTGCCTGGACTTGATATGTATTGTTATAAGGAATTTAAGATATTGTTATAAGGTATTTTAAGATATTTTATGGAATTTAAAGACTTAAGATAATCACATTTATAATATCGGTACCCATCAAGGTTTATGTCACATGGATCCATGTTTTTAATTTTTTCAATTTGTTCTGAATGTGGAAATAAATATAAACACTTTTTTATACAAGCATATATCCTTAACCTTGTACTATAGGCGCTCCTTGGATCTTGGTTATTTCTACTATGGGGAATGCGAAAATGCGAGGTTGTTTGCGCTAGTAGCGTGTTAGTTTTTCCCCACTTTTTTGTTTCCATTGATTTCTATCGGGGAACGCATGCACGCGCACATGAAAAATCAGCCTAGGATTTTTTAGCTTTTGAGGATTACCGCTAGCGCAAAATACGTTTGTTTTTTTTTTAACTAGTAATACCAGCGGAACCCGAGAATCGCAAAAGTGATGTTTTGGCTAACGAAAAAAATAAATTTACTGTGGCACTAATCTAGCCCATAATAATTATATGTTATTGTTTTTGTAGCAATACTTATCTTAATCTATCATTTTAACTACGTTATATAAAAATATGTTGTTGTTATACCTATCTGTCTGGCATTAATAAATGGCATTCAATTAAGATTCATAATATGTAGTACTCTAAAGTTCTTACTAGTAGTATACTTTTCTAAAGTTATTGTCTTGTGTACATGTGCACTAGCGTATTATTCAGAATAAAAGTTTGAAAGAGTCACTTCATGTGGTCAAATGTATGTTGGACTGGATGCTTTTGGTTCTAGTAATGGTACACATTGAGGTTCCACAGAGGATCCTGTACATGATCCATAACCATCTACTTGCTCCCTTTATTTGTATGTTCTATTAAAGTGATGGTAAACTTTAGCTAATCAAATGCTTAATATGTAATCCATTAAACAAGTATGTGTACTTTAAAAAAAAAATCTATTTGTGGAAAGGGTTACATCCGTGCCTATAGTAATGTTTCTATTACAATGTTATGCCGGCCCACTGGAATGAACATCCAATCAGTGTGTGTGTCATATGACACTCTTGAAGTCCAACCCTTTGACTTTCAATGTCAGACCATGTAACATATTATCGATAAGATTTGAATTCAGCAGTTTTTTTTAATAGTCTTTTAGGGACATGGTGTCCTGAACTGTAATCTGTGCTGCACTGAGGTTTTGTGTAGCATGTTCAGCATTTGTAGAGGGGCCATGGGACAGTTTTAAGAACTAGTTATTGTTTATGTTTTATGTGTCTCAATTATTAATCTGTTTTTTTAAGTGGAGTTAGAACAAGCAGAAGATGATCTTGGACCCAAGGGTGAGGAAACAGGCAGTCTTGTCAATGAAAGTAGTTCATTACGTGGCAGTCTGGACAGTGATCTGAACAAACCTAATGTTGGCTCAGGCTACCTGGAAATGGATAAGGAGTTTGATTTAAAGCAGGACCTGGTAAGTATAATTGAATCATCATTTCATACGGTTTGTTATCATTACAACCTATATATCCAGGTACAGGTCTGTGTCTCTTGTGATATTGATTATAGAATCAACAAATGTCCACAGCACTTGTAAATAACTTTCAATTTTTATTCCAAAACTTTCCTGAAGTTTTGGAATAAAAATTGAAAGTTATTTACAAGTGCTGTGGACATTTGTTGATTCTATATGTTATTTTGGGGAATGGGCAGACCCCCAGTCTTCATAGGCACTTGCTCCATTTAGTTGCTGTTATTGAAATACATTGGGTGATATTAATTATAGATTATCTTTAGAGGCTGCTAGGTGGAAAACAAAATGATTGAGTCAGAGATGCCTCTGCTTTTATGAGTATAATATAGTGTGCAATTATGGAACATTTGAGACACGTATAAAGAGTTCTTATAAATAGATATATTTTTTTCCTTACATAATTACTTTATGGGGAATTGCATGTAGAGTTTAATATCCCTTTAATATTATTATTTTGTACTTACATTGCTGAAATAAAGTTAAAGTAAAAAACAAAACAAAAACAAACGGGGTATGTTTTATTTTTATTCTAGGATAAGAATGCAGTGTTAATGCTTAAAAAATGGTAACCTTTCCCCTTTGTTTATATAGATCCGGAATGTTAGCGATATTTTAGATGGAGTTTACTTCACCAGTTGTAATGAAGATGCGCTTTAACTTTCTTTTTAATGTAGCACTGAGCTTTACATATCCTGTGGTCCGGCTGCCCACCTCAAAAGTATTTTTTTTGTAAGCCAACGGTTTGAATTGCTCTATAATCTCCAATTACCTTTCAAGTGGGTGGCTGGAGTATTTGAATTTCAGCAATATATTAAAAAGTAATTTAAAGTGTATCTTTGATTAATTAAACTCCATGTAAAATATTGCTAACATTCTGGATCTGTTTATACAAAGGGAGAAGTTTACCATCACTTTAAACAGGAGAGGGGTGGGTGTGATATGCTATTTTATTGTACACATAAATATTATCAATTATTAAATGTTATATAAATTGCCAGTGTCAAAATTAAACTTTCATGATTCAGATAGGGTATTCAATTTTAAACAACATTTCAATTTACTTTTATAATCAAATTAGGTTTGTTCTCTTGGTATTTTTTGTTGAAAGCTAAAACTAGGTAGGCTCATATTCTAATTTCTAAGCCCTTGAAGGCACCTCTTACCTCAGTGCATTTTGACAGTTCTTTCACAGCTAGACTGCACTAGTTCATGTGTGCCATATAGATATCACTGTGCTCACTCCTGTGGAGTTATTTATGAGTCAGCACTGATTGGCTAAAATGCAAGTCTTTGAAAAGAATGGAGATAAGGGGGCAGTCTGCAGTGGCAGAGATACAAGGTAATCACAGAGGTAAAAAGTATATTAATATAACCGTGTTGGTCATGCAAAACCATAGAATGGGTAATAAAGGGATTATCTATCTTTTTAAACAACAAATATTCTGGGGCAGACTGTCCATTTAATTTGTCTTTTGTTATAAGTGTAATGTCATTTTCTTACAGATTGATGACAAAGAGTTTGACATCCCTCAGGTGGATACTCCGCCAACGCTAGAGAGTATTCTTAATGAGGTGAGTCTCAAGCAAGATGTTTGTGTAACAAGAAGCTTCTGTGTATTATACTGTAGTAGACTCTTTACAGGGCTGACTCACGACTTTGTGCTGCCTGGGTCAAAGTATGACATCACGCCCCAACTCATTGCCCACTACAGTCTAAATCCAACCATAGTTAGGAATCTCAAAGATATAAAGGCGCAGTCTACACTTTTGTCATCTTAAAGTCTTACTTTAGATTAAGCTGCACATAGCCTCCTGCACACTTTCTATATCATGCAGCAGTAACAGTAAAACAGTTATTTTAAAATAACTATTGTTTCTGGTCACTTTGAAATGGCTGCCAAGCTCTGCCCACTGATGACATCACAATCAGGGATGAATTAAAGGTTTCACTAGTTACAAAAGACTCACTAATTGGATTCAACAGACTGTCAATGTTATTCAGCATAGAGCCTAGATATAGCCCAGATCATAATGTTATCAGTGGGAGGAGCTTGGCAGCCATTTCAAAGTACATGGAAAAGAAAGTTTTGCCAGGTTCCGTCTCAGACCTTTACAACTGTGCATGCTGAGACAGTGAAACGGCAATCCTTCAGATCTGTCTCAAAAGATTGTATTAGACAGCCGGTCGAGAGAATCGCTCTCTTGGTGGCTCTGTCCAAATCGCTTCTTAAGACCATCCTGGGAGATTGTGACTGCGGGTTTACCAGATTCCAATCAGACAACATATCCTCGTGGCTTACATCAACCATCAGGGGGGGAACGAGAATTTCCTTGGCGATGAAGAAAGTATCTCCGATTCTGGAGTGGGCGAATGCCCACAGCTGTTCGCTGTCAGCGATCCACATTCCGGGTGTGGACAACTGGGAGGCGGATTTTCTCAGCAGGCAATCATTCCACCCAAGGGAATGGTCTCTCCATCCCAAGGTGTTTGCAGAGATATGCAGCAAGTGGGGGATGCCGGAGATAGATCTCATGGCGTCCCGTCTCAATACCAAGCTTCCCTAGTACGGGTTGAGGTTGAGAGATCCTAAAGTGGATTTAATAGATGCACTAGTAGTGTCCTGGAGGTTTAAACTCGTATAGCTTTTTCCTCCATTACCGCTTCTTCCTCGAGTGGTGGCCTGCATCAAGCAGGACCGAGTATCAGTAATCCTGATTGCTCCATCGTGGCCGCAAAGAACGTGGTTCGCGGATCTAGTGGGGATGTCCTCATCTTCTCCGTGGAAGTTACCTTGTCGCAGAGACCTGCTGTTACAAGGTCCATTTGTTCATCAAAATCTAATTTCTCTGAGGCTGACTGTGTGGAGATTGAATACTTAGCAAAAAGGAGGTTTCTCTGAGAGTGTCATTGATACTCTTATTCATGCTCATAAACCAGTAACTCTGCGTATCTACCACAAAGGGTGGAGGACCTACTTATTCTGGTGTGAAGAGCATGGGTTTTCCTGGCACAAAGTTAAGGTTGCCAGGATCTTATGTTTTCTTCAGGATGGACTGGAGAAGGGCCTTTCTGCTAGTTCTCTGAGAGGACAGATTTCGGCGCTGACGGTTTTATTGCACAAGAGGCTGGCTGAGCTTCCAGACGTGCAGTCCTTTGTTAAGGCTCTGATTAGGATCAGACCTGTGTTTAGATCTGGGGCTCCTCATTGGAGCCTAAATCTTGTTCTTCGTGTTTTGCAACAGGCTCCGTTTGAGCCTCTGCATTCCATTGACATTAAATTGTTATCTTGGAAGGTTCTCTTTTTTTTTTTTTTTTTTTTTTTTTTAAACAAGCTTTATTGACAAAGAAAAATTGAAATAACATACATTCAAGCCGTGCTTGATATTTGGTCATCAGTAATACAAAACAATACCTCTGGACATTAATAAATTTAGCTTAATACATCTTTCACCTACTTTCGGGTGTATCAAAGAGACGGAATGTCCAAGAGTAAAAGAATACAAGGAACAAGCCAGCTGTGAAGTCCAAAGCTTGTGGTTTTTCTTTTTCAAATAAACAAAAATCAGATAATAAAAAAAACGAAAGAAAAAGAAAAAAGAGAATAAAAAAGCAAAACAAAATGTAACATGTTACGTAACTTGTATGTTTATAATAATACATTATGAGATGAGAATTGCGATGCAGAGTACTTTGTATATCATGGGTTATGGAGCATACAGTCGTCAAGAAACTTAAAGCCTATAAGTCCGGGTATCCGTCAGGGCCCAGGATCAGAGAGGGGATATGGAGATGTCAGTTATTCATCAAGTGGTCCCATCAACCCCATGAATATAGGTCTCCCAATAGAGGGACATTGCACAGTAAAAGTCAAGTCTGTTAGTTTGGATGTAGTGGTACTTCTCAAGGGATAGTAGGAGTGTAACATTTTGCATCCAGCTTTTTGTGGTCGGGACGGCTCTCTGTTTCCATAGTCTAGGTACTAATTGTTTTGCGCTGCTAAGCATGATATATAATAATTTGGATTTATATTTACATTTGATTCGTGGGGGTTTGTTGAAAAGCAGAATCAGAGGGTCTAAAGGAATCTCGTGTACAAGGGCTTTTTGGATCTCAGTGTGAATGCTTTTCCAAAAGGGTTGGAGAACTGGACAGTCCCACCATATGTGGTATAAAGTGCCTACATGTCCACAGCCTCTCCAGCACAGAGGGTCAGAGAGTCCATGAATTTTGGCCAGCCTACTGGGGTATAAGTACCACCTGCATAATAGTTTCATGTTTGTCTCGGTGATGTTCATTGAGGATGGTGCTTTCCCCATATGTTGAAAGATGGAGTCCCATGTCTCAGAGGGGACACTAAAGCCCAGTTCCGTTTCCCAGGTTCGGGTGTATGATGGAAGATTTCTAGAGTGTATAGATGATAAAATCTTATAAGTCAAGGAAAGGGTTCCCCTCGTTGGCTGTGTGGACCAGCAAAGTGTTTCAAAGGGGTTTAAACTCCTAACTATATTAGCCCTATCTTTATGGTGTGAGATAAAATGGGACAGTTGGAGGTATTCAAACCAATTGTTAAAGTATGGGATATTTCTCTCTGCCAACGTGGACCTGGGTAAGATACTACCCTCCTCTAACAAGGAGAAGCAGGGTAGCCCTGCTGCTATACTATATGTCCCATTCGCCCATACCTGCAGGCAAGGGGGAAGGGCTTTATTATGGCAAAGGGGGGTTAATGGGGAAGGTACCGTAGACACCCCCTTTATGGATTTAGTAAGGCGATCCCATGTCAGAAAAGTGTCTATTATCAGGGAGGTGGGGGATTTCCACGGGGCTCTGTCTCGTTTGTGTAGCCAGCATTGTGTGCCTAAACTTTTTGAGCCAGTTAAGTCATGTTCGAGCCTCACCCATTCTTTGTCTTGCGCGTTTTTGCACCAATCTATAATTCTAGTGAGAAAGGCTGCTTGCTGATAGAACAGAAGGTTAGGAACTCCAAGTCCTCCTCTATTGCGGGGCCTATAAAGTGTGGCCTTTGCAATTCTAGGACGTTGGTGCGCCCACAGGAAGGCATTGACTAATTTTTGCGCTGAGCTGATGTAGTGCTGAGGAAGATAGATAGGGACTGTCTGGAACAAATAGAGGAAGCGCGGAAGAATGCTCATCTTGAAAGCATGTGCTCTACCGAGCCAAGATAAGCATTTATTCTGCCAGCCCTTCAGTTCTGCCTTGACAGACTCAAACAGAGCCTGATGATTCAATTGGATCAGGGAATCCTGTGCATTCGAGAGTTGGATTCCTAAGTATTTGATGGAGGTGTGCTCCTGTCGGAATAAGTATTGCTCTGAAATCTGGTTGGCCCTGTGGTCTGAAAGCCCTACACTTAAAAATTCCGACTTCAACATGTTAATTTTGAAATTAGATAGGGAACTATATCTCTCTATGACAGGAATTAGGGAGGAAAGTGATTCCAGGGGTGAGGTTAGAGTAAAAAGGACGTCATCTGCGTACATTGTAGTTTTGTACTGAGTGTCACCTATTTGAATCCCTTTTATTCCTGAATTTTTCCTAACATTAGCAGCTAGGACCTCCATAGCCAAAACGAACAGCAGGGGGGAAAGAGGACAGCCCTGTCTTGTACCGTTAAGGATGGGAAAGGGGTCTGATAAAGAATCATTTAGCTTAATCCGGGCTTTAGGAGTATGATATAAGGCAAAAATTTTCCCTATAAGTTTCTCTCCCATTCCAAAACGTGCTAATGTGAGTTTTAAGAATTGCCAATCTAATCTATCAAACGCCTTTTCGGCATCAATGGCTAGAAAGATAGAGGGAATGGAATGAGTTTTTGCATAATCAAGGAGATTGAGGATCTTAATAGTGTTGTCTCTCGCCTCTCGGCGAGGGACAAAGCCCACTTGGTTTAGGTGGATTAGTTGGGGTAGCAATTTGTTGAGTCTTAAGGCGATGAGTTTTGCGTACAATTTGATGTCAACGTTTAGGAGTGAAATAGGGCGAAAATTAGCGGGGGAGTTAGTAGGTTTGCCCGGTTTGGGGATCACTGTAATGTGGGCTTCTAACATTGAGGAAAGAAAAGGGTGCGTCTGGTCGGCAGTGTTAAAGACCGTGCATAGGTGGGGAATCAAGATTGGTGCAAATTTCTTATAATAGGAAGCCGTAAACCCGTCAGGGCCTGGGCTCTTACCTGATGGTAACTGTTTAAGGGCTACGGCAATTTCTGCTGCCGAAAAGGGAGACTCGAGATCAGCTGCCTGCGCTTCTGTTAACTGAGGTAAGGGGGTGTCTAAGAGGTATGCTTTAGTGGTATTATCGTCATTGCTTGAGGCATTTAGTCTCGGTAGGTTATAAAGTTTTGAATAATAAGCTAAGAATTGGGAGAGTATCTCCGGGGTCGTATTGACCGTCTTTTCTGATGGTGATTTAATTTCAGTAACAAAGGTTTTTAGTTTTTTAAGTTTTAAGGAGCGTGCAAGGAACTTTCCTGCTCTGTTACTCTCGAAGTAAAATTTTTGTTTAGTTTTTAGAGCTAGTGTGTTAGCCTCCTGCATTAGCTGTTCTTGTACTGTTTGCCTAGCTTTGTCAAGTTCTTCGAGGGTGCGTGTGTCTGTTGGGTTCAATTTATGTTGGTGTTCCAATCTAGCTAGGAGGTCAGTGGATGATTTGTAAAGCAACCGTGCTTTTTGCCTGATGTACGCTTTATATTTAATGAACTCTCCTCTGATATAGCATTTGTGGGCTTCCCAGACCACAAGGGGGTCTGTCTCTGGTAGTGAGTTTAGATGAAAATATTCCGGAAGCCTCTTCTCTATTTTGTTTTTAAAATCAGGGTAGTTTAACAAATTATCATCTAATTTCCACATAAAGGAGGGCTGTGGTGCAGAGGGCCATATCAATTGTGTCAACACAGCAGAGTGGTCAGACCAGACTGTGTGTGAAAGTTTAGAGGTGAGGACATAAGACAAGCCTTTTTGGTTTGTAAGGAGGTAATCGATTCTACTGTATGAACGATGTGGAGAGGAGAAAAAGGTGTAGTCCCTTCTAGTTGGATGTTTAAATCTCCATGTGTCAAAAATTGTCTGTTCGTACATGAGTTTCCATAATTGTTTAAGTGTATTTTTAGATGTGGAAGGCATTGGATTTGTGGTGTCCATATCCGGGTGTATGGGTATATTAAAGTCGCCTCCAATGTAGAGTGTTCCTATAGTGTGATCTAAAATCCGTGCAAAATGTTTTTTGAAAAAGGGGAGTTGATTTTTGTTCGGGGCATATAGATTTACTAGAGTAGCTGGTGAGCCAAACAACAAACCAGTCACACATAAAAACCTCCCCTCCGTGTCCGTATATGTTTGAATCGGGGTAAAGGAAATGTGCCTGCTTATAAGGATGCTCACTCCATTTCTTTTGTGATCAAAGGAGTTGTGGAAATGTTGTGTATAGTGTCCCCCAAAATATTTTGGTTCCTTAAGTTTTAGGAAGTGCGTTTCCTGTAGGAATAAAATATCACCTCCTTTGCGACGGAGGTCTAACATAGCCATAGAACGCTTCTGTGCTGAATTAAAACCTCTCACGTTCTGGCTTATCAAAGTAATGTTCTTGCTGTTAGAAGTCATGGTTTGTCGGTGCGGGAATGTCTGTCAATTTGTATAGGTGTCTATTCAGTGAAGTCTTGATGACAAGCAGTGTGTGCATACTCCATTTCAGCTGTAACCCAAAGTCTGCATTTCTCATACGTAACATAAACATCAAAAACAGGTAATAACCTAAAAGTGAGCAGTGACATTTACATCTAAACAAAAAATATCTTAGTGAAAATAACGCCATAAAACGTTTATTACTTACGAGGAGGCAGTAGCCAGCTCCACATAAAAGTATATAATAAGGTCTAACAAGTGCCCATGTTTCACATTTACATAACAGTAATAAAGATAAACAGGCTTAATCTGTGACATTATGCATGATAAACGAGCCAAACTGTTTTACTTAATAACAAGAGCTTTTTAGTAATTATAACAGTGAAGGCAGAAGGAAAAAGAAAAACAAAAGGATACTTATCGGCATCCAACAGGGCAGAACTTCGAAAATCAAACAAGGATAACACCAACTGTGCTATTGTTCAGGCAAACTTTACCAGGTCTCTGGTTAGGGGTCACAAGACCCAGCTTACATCTCATCCTCCCAGACTAGGGCTCTGGAGGGGGCATCAAGGAGAGGAACTTGGAGACCTGGTTGTTGGATGAGCTCTTTGCTTATGGGAAACCTTTTGCCAGCCTCCTCGATCTGTCCCAGCTGGTCTTTTCTTTGGGGGTTCTTGAGAGTCCTCCGTAGGTGTTTCAATGGGGGTCTCAATCTCTAGGGCCGAGCAGAAATCCCCAACATCTTTCAGAGATTTACAGTTTAACTTCCTGTTTCCATGCAGGACATATAGGTGAAAAGGAAAGCCCCATCTGTATAGGATCCTCTTTTGTCGTAAAAGTGTGGTCAGTGGAGCCAGTTCCCTTCTTCTTTGTAAAGTCCTTTGTGATAAATCTTGGAAGAATTGTAGAACGACACCTCTAAACTTAACCGGCTGGTTCTTACGGGAGAGGTTCAGGAGCTCCTCCTTTTCTCCGAAGTCTTTGAACTTCATAATGACATCCCTTGGGGGTGCTGTGTCGGGAGGTTTGGGCCTCAGGGCTCTGTGGGCTCTGACCCAAGGGATGTCTGTAGTCGGTGAGGTGTTCTTCAGGTGAGCAAAGAGAGCTGGAAAATAAGTCGGGAAATCTTTCGGGAGTACCGACTCAGGAATACCTCTTATTCTAAGATTTTTCCTGCGGCTGCGATTTTCCAGGTCTTCTATCTTGTCATGTAGATCAGATAGCAGCTCGGTATGATGTTTTGTTACATTCTGAGTCGTATTAATTTCTCCTTGCAAGTGGTCTGTAAATTCCTCTAATGCTTCCACTCTATTGCCCATAGAGTGCAGGTCCTGTTTCAATTCCGCTATTTCTTCGCGTATACATGAGCGGATTATGTCTGCAATGTCCTGCTTAGACGCCAGTGTGGAGAGAATAGTGTTTGGCACAGAGGTGCTTTCCTCAGAGGTCTCCACCATTTTTTGTGGTGTCTTCACCCTTTGTAAAGGTGATCTGGCCATCTCAGAGTTCATAATTGCCTTAGTTCCCGTAGGGGAAAAAAACTGATCTACCACACTGTCCCTCTGACTATTCATTTTCTGTGGCTTGCTGGGCTTTGCTGAACGTTTGGTGTTCATAGTTGAGACTTAGTAGGGGGCACAGCGAGCATATAGTGGACACCCCTGGCGACCCCCTCTACGAAGGTGGGGCAAAAATAACAGTCCTGGATTAACCCCTATCAGAAACAAAAAGGGATGTGTATTAAATATATGGTCCCTGATCAAAGCTGGGTTATCTCTAGATGTGGGTTTCAAATAAAAACTCAGTCCAGTATTAGTGTGAGCCACAAAGCTCTCCTCAATAGTTATGTGGTTAAGTACAGTAAAGGAGCTATGATTTGTAGCTGCTTAATAACCGGTATGTCCGGTATGTTCTCCTGTATCTGGCTACAAACCAAACAAGAATCCGCTGTTATAGTCCTCTTTATTTTGTACTTTATATATTTGTATTTCTTCCCTCCTGCGCTAACTTTGTTAAGTAACCCGATCAGGCCAAGGACTGTTTATTCTCCCTTGCACACGCAGCTTCTGGCTACGTGTGATGCTGTCAAGATGGCGGCCTATTGCGGAGGGGCCTCAGGGACCGGCGGCTCGCGGACAGAATAGCACACGCGGGGGAAGATAATGGGGGGTTCCCTTCTGCCTCTCCCAGTTACCTGTGGTCATCCGAGTCCGGTAAGAGTAGGCACCTTTCTCCTTACATAGTTGTGGCTTTCTGCCGTTTGTTGCGTAGCGGCGCTTCTAGAACTGCAGCGTGTGGCTTGAAAACTGAGTGAACTGTCAGTCTCTCAGTTGGGATAGCAGACCGCACTTTAAAAAGTTGATCTTCAGCCTCTCTAAGTGAATATTTATCGGCTCCTTGTAGATAAGTGTGTATGGTGGCAAAATTGTGACTTTATAGGGCCATATTGTCGGAGCTGGCTACCGGAGCTATGGAGTTAAGCAGCCATCTTAGCTGCGGCCAGCTCCGCCCCCTCGGAAGGTTCTCTTTTTAATGGCTATTGCCTCTTGCGATGTGAGTTCCCTTATCTGATTTTTCATGCAGATTAGGCAGTTTTACTTACTAAATTAGGTTTTCTTCCTAAGGTTGTGTTAGATCGCAACATCAATCAAGAGATTGTGGTTCCTTCCTTGTGTCCTAATCCTTCTTCATCGAACGAACCTTTACTTCACAATTTGGATGTGGTTTGCGCCTTGAAGTTCTTTCTTCAGGCTACCTCTTTGTTTGTTGTCTATTTGGGAAAGAGTAAGGGGCAGAAGGCTATTTCGACTTCTTTATATTTTTTGTTAAGGAATGTCATCCGCTTCGCTTACGAGACAGCGGGACATCATCCTCCTGAGAGGATAACGGCTCATTCCACTAGAGCAGTGGCTTCCTCCTGGGCGTTTCAGACAGAGGCCTCTATGGATCAGATTTGTAAGGCGGCTACATGGTCCTCCTTACAAACTTTTTTCAAAATTTTACAAGTTTGATGTTTTTGCTTCAGCTGAAGCAGCTTTCAGGAGAAAAGTTTTGCAGGCTGTGGTGCCCTCAGAATAGGATCCGCCTCTTCCTTTTTGTTCCCTCCCGTTATTTATTCAGTGTCCTCTGGAGCTTGGGTATAGTTTTCCCAACAGTAAGGAATGAAGCCGTGGACTCTCCCTATCTTAAAAAGGAAAACATAATTTATGCTTACCAGATAAATTCCTTTCCTTCCGGATAGGGAGAGTCCATGACCCCCGTCCGTTTTTTCTTGTCTAAGGCCGGCCCCCTATTATTTATCTTATTCTTCTAGCACCATTTATAACCTGATATTTCTCCTACTTTTCCTTGTTCCCTCGGCAGAATAACTGGGCTAATGAGGAAGTGGGAGGGATATTTAAAGGGATATTAAACACTAAATACATGCTAGATAGAATGATGCATTCAAAGAAAAGATTAGTCCATGACTAACATGTAGATGTATTTTTTAAAGTTTCATTAGTTGTTTAAAAAGTGACAAAAAGTTTTAGTGTCTATAAAACACTGGGAGCTGGCATGTTGTAACTTGTGTTACCTTCTCTGCTGTGGCCAATTAGGGTCAGTTATAAATAGGTCACTAGAGTGTGCAGCCAATGGTTGTGCTGGATTTAACAGTGTTCTGCACTTCTATTTCTAACAGAAACTGAAAAGCTCACAATTTCAGAATGGAATTACAGGCAAAGAGGACAAAATAAATAATAAAAGTATATTGCAGAGTTGTTTTATATATACAATTTATCATTTTATATTACCATCTCAAAGTGTTTAATGTCCCTTTAAGCCTTTGGCTGGGGTGTCTTTGCCTCCTCCTGGCGGCCAGGTGTTGTATTTCCCAGTAGTAAGGAATTAAGCCGTGGACTTTCCATATCCGGAAGGAAAGGAATTTATCTGGTAAGCATAAATTATATTTTTTCATGTATGCTGCAAGGGTTTGACTGGCCTTTAACTCTGTGCCCTCCTTAAACTCATAACTGTTTTACTATTACTGCTGCATGATATAGAAATGGTGCTGGACGATATTTGCAGCTTAATCTAAAGTAAGACTTTAAGATGACTAAGGTGTAGACTGTCTCTTTAAGTTCAGCAGAGCAGAAATGTCATATATAAGTATGCTGATAGCAGCTGTGGGACCCCATATGAGAATAATCTCTCTTAAAACTAACACCATTAGCTAGGATATGCTCTCCCTATGTCCAACCCCTGTCATAGGTTGCCTGGGTCCGGTGATCCCACCTGGTCTATATAATTTAGTTTAGTAAAGTATACAGGAGCATGCCTCCCTTAGTGCTGCATACATAATCATTGCACATTACACACACATTTTGGTAAATATTTTATTATATCTTTTCATTTGACAACACTGAAGAAATTACACTTTGCTACAATGTAAATTAGTGAGTGTACAGCCTGTATAACAGTTTAAATTTTCTGTCCTCTCAAAATAAATCAACACACAGCCTTTAATGTCTAAACCGTTGGCACCCCTAAGTGGAAATGTACAAATTGGGCCCAATTAGCCATTTTCCCTCACTAGTGTCATGTGACTCGTTAGTGTTACAAGGTCTCAGGTGTGAATAGGAAGCAGGTGTGTTAAATTTGGTGTTATCGCTCTCACACTCTCTCTCATACTGGTCACTGGGAGTTCAACATGGCACCTCATGGCAAAGAACTCTCTGCGGATCTGAAAAAAAGAATTGTTGCTCTACATAAAGATGGCGTTGGCTGTAAGAAGATTGCGAAGACCCTGAAACTGAGCTGCAGCACGGTGGGCAAGACCATAGAGCGGTTTCACAGGACAGGTTCCACTCAGAACAGGCCTCGCTATGGTCAACCAAAGAGGTTGAGTGTACGTGCTCAGCGTCATATCCAGAGGTTGTCTTTGAGAAATATATGTATGAGTGCTGCCAGCATTGCTGCAGAGTTTGAAGGGGTGGGGGGTCAGCCTGTCAGTGCTCAGACCATACGCTTCACACCGCATCAAATTGGTCTGCATGGCTGTCGTCTCAGAAGGAAGCCTCTTCTAAAGATGATGCACAAGAAAGACCGCAAACAGTTTGCTGAAGACAAGCAGACTAAGGACATGGATTACTGGAACCATGTCCTGTGGTCCTATGAGATCAAGATAAACTTATTTTGTTCAGATGGTGTCAAGCGTGTGTGGCGGCAGCCAGGTGAGGAGTACAAAGAAAAGTGTGTCTTGCCTACAGTCAAGTATGGTGGTGGGAGTGTCATGGTCTGGGCCTGCATGAGTGCTGACGGCACTGGGGAGCTACAATTCATTGAGGGAACCATGAATGCCAACATGTACTGTGATATACTGAAGCAGAGCCATGATAACGACCCCAAACACACCTCCAAGACGACCACTGCCTTGTTAAAGAAGCTGAGGGTAATGGTGATGGACTGGCCAAGCATGTGTCAAGACTTAAACCCTATTGAACATCTGTGGGTCATCCTCAAGCGGAAGGTGGGGGAGGCCAAGGTCTCTAACATCCACCAGCTGCGTGATGTCGTCATGGAGGAGTGGAAGAGGACTCCAGTGACAACCTGTGAAGCTCCCCTAAACTCCATGCCCAAAAGGGTTAAGGCAGAGCTGGAAAATAATGGTGGCCACACAAAATATGGAGACTTTGGGCCCAATTAGGACATTTCTACTTAGGGGTGTACTCACTTTTGTTGCCAACGGTTTAGACATTAATGGCTGTGTGTTGAGTTGTTTTGAGGGGACAGCAAATTTACACTGTTATACAGGCTGTACACTCACTACTTTACATTGTAGCAAAGTGTCATTTCTTCAGTGTTGTCACATAAAAAGATATAATAAAATATTTACAAAAATGTGAGGGGTGTACTCACTTTTGTGGGATACTGTATATACAGTATATGTATATACTGCGCAGGACTGAGCTCTGCTTACAAAAGTGCTCAGTGTGCGGGAGTCAGCACCCGGGGACCGTGCTCGGGTACAGGAGAGGTGACATACGCACGTACACACAGACTCACCATGTTCAAGAAAACGTTCCAGTCTGGCTGCCTCTCCATCCTCTACAGTATTGGCAGCCAACCGCTCCAGATCTGGGATAAGAAGGTGAGGAATGGGCACATAAAGCGGATAACAGACAATGATATTCAGTCGCTGGAAGTGGAAGGGACTAATGTGAGCACCACATACATCACGTGCCTGGCTGATCCGAAGAAGACTAGGCATTAGGCTGCCATTCTTGGTAATGATTATCAAGAATCTAAAGATATTTTAAACTTTTGAAGTTCAGGTGCTGGAGGATAAGAGTGTTTGACGACGTTTCAGAACCAGTAACTACCAAAGTACAACACGTGTGAAGCTGTTTATCTGCACAATGTCTATGCGGTTGGATGATGGCTGGAACCAAATACAGTTTAACTTGTCAGATTTCACTCGCAGAGCATACGGAACAAACTACATAGAGATGCTGCGTGTGCAGATCCATGCAAACTTTTGTATCCGGAGAGTTTACTTCTCAGACCACCTGTATTCTGAGGATGAGCTTCCGGCTGAGTTTAAGCTGTACCTTTCTGTGCAGAATAAGGCAAAGCAATGAGAAGACAACTCTCTGTAGAACATTGACCTCCCCATCTCCTCTCTAACCTTCTAAAATAGTATTTTATATATAAGAAAAGTCTCCTCCAACCATTTTTATAAATTATGGATTTTTTTCTTTTTCAAACTCAGATCCATTTATGTTTTGTAATAAATCCTCCTGCTCCTGTGAAAAAAACAATATATATATATATATATATATATATATATATATATATATATATATATATATATATATATATATATATATATATAAAATAGCTTGTTAAAGTATGTTACTCTGGCTTAATTAAAGGGACACAGTATTTCAAAATTGTATTTGTTTCATCTAAAGGAGAATATTTCTATTGATATCCTTGTGCTGTATAAACCAGCCTTTTTTGTGTGTTTTCTTTGTCAACAATCCACCAATAGGTATCTTTGTGTCAGTTGCACTTCCTTTTTATTTTGCTCTAAATTTAAACAGCCTTTCTTAAAATTTTTCATGAAAAATATGTTTAACAGCTACTCCTTCATATGTGAAAAAAAATTCAGTACATTGTCCTTTTAAAACTTGTATTCTTACTTTCTGTTGTATGATATATAGTAGCACAGTAAGGGTGATTTTCTTAAATATATATGTATTTCCTTGTAGACAGATGATGAAGATGAATCCTTTATACCAGAGGATCCAGCACTTCTGAACGTGGAGGTGGTAGACACTCACTCGTGTGACACTTCATCGCTGGCAAGTTCTGACAGTGGTGACCGAGCGCACAAGAGGTAACTTGCAGATCAATGGATTCTATAGAATCGCCAAAAAGGTGTCCTCAACTTTAGCTTATATGTATTCATTTAGATTTTGAGCTCTTTGTAGCAGGGCCCCTCCTCCTGTATCATTTACATTATTAAGACAAAGGGCACAATTCTAAAAAAAACTTGCTGCTATGTAAAGAAATAAACAGCTTATTTCCCTGAGCACTATATTTTAAACTAAGTGTCTCTCTTACACATAAATAATATTGGTGAACTCCCCTTAATGAGATACAAAGTTCCCAAGGTAAAAATTGACTTTAAAACAATCCTTGAAGGGCCTTGTAATACTTACAAGACATCCTATAGAATCTCTCCAGACCAGAGAGCTTTAGAGAATCAGGGTCTCAGTGTATTGTACTGTATATCCCAATGATTATGTACTCAGCTCTATGGAATGCAGTGCTGCTTTACAATTAGGATTATAGTGGCTTTGGTTAGGGAGAAATTTTACAAATTGCATGTCTTTTTTTTAAGGAGGAAGAGACTCCCAGATGCCTTTTCTCGCCACGGATCAGTGATGCGCCACACACTGCTTAAAGGAATCTCTGCTCAGATTGTTTCAGCTGCTGTAAGTCTCTAAAGCTTTTTCTTAATTTTACATTAGAACATTATCCTCAACACATGCGCCTGTTTTGATTTGATAAAATAATTACTTTTTTTTAGTCACCCTGATTTAAATGAGGCTTAAGGGGACACTGAAGTCAAAATTATACTTTCATGATTCAGATACAGACCGTGTCCAAAAAACAAACAAAAAAACTTCCAGTTTACTTCTGTTATCAAACTACACATCTTTCTTTTAGTCTCCTTTTTTGAAACTTATCACCTTTCTATAAGAGCATACTGAGATAAGTTTAGGAGCGTGCTTGTGTTTTGAGCACTATACAGCAGCAGTGTTTACAACAAAGTTTAATAAATATTACCCTAGACTCAGGCACACTCTTGTCATCAAAAGAAGTTACGCTTTAACAAAGGCTACCAAGTGAATGAAGTAAATCGGACAATAGAGGTTAAAATGGAAAGTCTATTTAAAATTGTGTGCTCTGACTTCCATGACCATTTAAAAACAGTACTTTATTCTAAGGTCCTGTTAAAAAAAAAAAAACAAAAACAATTTTCTTAATACCCTTTAAACATATAATACTGATTATATTATATAACTAATCATTATGCCATATTATTATTATTATTTTTAAATAAATGTATTCCTTACTTTGAAATCCTCTGTATTTAGTTTTTCATGCTCTCCAGACCGCCTACTCAAAAAGAAGGAGCGGCTTGGATTGAAACTATCCAATTGCTGCGCTATGCATAATGTTATTTAGCATATTCATATTCGTGCTTGCTCCTGAACGCATGCGCAATGGTGATTAAGAGAAACTCCACATGCCTTTCCTTCCTCAACCAGATGCTTGGTTGGTACAGTCTGTATGGCGCTTGACTGTGTTAAAGCACACATTTCTGATGTTCACAGTGATGTCACTGGCAATGTGCAGTGTACATGGTCGGCCCTAGAAATTGCGGGGCCCAAGGCAGGATGACAAAATGGGGCCCCCTTTTCTCCCCGCCCCTAACCCTGCCCATTCTCCGCCCCAACCCCACCCAATCTCTGCCCCCAGTCCCGACCAATCTCCGCCCCCAGTCCCGACCAATCTCCGCCCCCAGTCCCGCTCAATCTCCACCCCAAAAGCTTTTAAAATGAACAAAAAAAAAAAATAGAAGAAAAATCATTTAAGGTAATGCACAACATTTTATATATTAAAAAAACATATAAATGCTCTAATGTGGAGCACTATAACATTGTATATATTGCAATATACCATTTGTACTATTGGAACAACTGTTTATGTATATAATGAAGAATTATGCTGACAATTAGGAACAGTTAAGTTGAACTGGGCCTTATTTTTATCTGTTTTCTTATGATAACAAGAACATTACAGAGACGCCAGGGCCGGCCCTAGCAAGTGCAGGTCCCTAGGCAGAATGACAGCGCGCAACTCTACCCAGAACAAAAAATACTTAAAAGAAATGGGGCAATGCACTGTACCACATAAACACACACATATAATACACAAACAGAGATACTTATATACACATACATCCAAATACTTAGACACATACACAGGTGCACAGATATATACACACACAGCCCCCCCACACACACACACAGCCCCCCCCCACACACACAGCCCAAACACACACACACAGCCCCCCCCACACACAGCCCCCCCACACACACAGCCCACACAAAGCCCACACACACATACAGCCTACAAACAGCCCCCCCCCCACACACACAGCCCCCCCACACACAACCCACAAACACACACAGACCCCCCCACAGCCCCCCCCACACATACACACAGCCCCCCCACACACACAGCCCACACACACACACAGCACTCACACAGCCCACACAAAGCACACACACACACACAGCACACAGCCCACACACACACACACAGCCCACACACACAAAACAAAACAAAAAACAGTGCGCTACTACCTAGCTCAAACTTTAAATCTAAGCACATACAATCAAAGCACATACAATCAAAAGGCTATTCCGTTATAAATACTTAGCCTGATCTCTGCCTTTGAATGTTCATGTATGTATCCTATTTGGCTTGATACAGTGTTAGTTCTATTCAGATCATGGGAGTTCCTTTAGATCCCTTACATCCAGCGTGTTAGTGCAGCTTCTCAACACAGTCCCATCACCGACTTGTCACAAAACAACTATAAAACAAAGATAGAGAAGCCCACACACACAGCCCCCACACAGCCCCCCCCCACACGCATACACAGCCCACACACACACAGCCCGTACACACACACAGCCCACACACACATACATACATACTGTACATACATGTGTGTACTGCAGATGTGTTATAACAAATAAACATCAAAGCTGTACGCAGAGTTTAACAAATTATGTAAATCACTCAGACGTTTTAAAATTCATCTAAGAGTTTTGTTTTCTCAGTTTAAATAGGAGGTGATGTTCTCTCATTCAATCTGCTGCTCACCACATGTATTTAGCACTGCTATGTCACTATCTGCTGCACATAATCTGCTGCTCACCACATGTATTTAGCACTGCTATGTCACTATCTGCTACACAATGTACAATACTCCCTTCAATCTGCTACTCACCACATGTGTTTAGCACTGTTATGTCACTATCTGCCGCACGAGGTACCATACTCTATACAATCTGCTGCTCACCACATGTATTTAGCACTGCTATGTCACTATCTGCCGCACGAGGTACCATACTCTATACAATCTGCTGCTCACCACATGTATTTAGCACTTCTATGTCACTATCTGCTGCAGAAGGTACAATACTCTCTCCATTGTGATGCTCACCACTTGTATTTAGCACTGCTATGTCACTGTCTGCTGCACAAAGTACAATACTCTCTTCAATCTGATGTTCACCACATGTATTTAGCACTTCTATGTCACTATCTGCTGCAGAAGGTACAATACTCTCTCCATTGTGATGCTCACCACTTGTATTTAGCACTGCTATGTCACTGTCTGCTGCACAAAGTACAATACTCTCTTCAATCTGATGTTCACCACATGTATTTAGCACTGCTATGTCACTATCTACTGCACATATTACAATACTCTCTCCAGTGTGATGCTCACCACATTTATTTAGCACTTTTTATTTATTTTTTTACTGGTGCTGCGGGGCGAGGTGGCCACCTCGCTCGCCTTGCCCAAAGGCCGGTGCTGGCAGTGTACCGAGTGCGTTCATGAACAACGCACCTGGGTAACACTCCTTAGTTGGTAAAGAATAATTATTATTAAAGAGGGCTGGGAAATAAATGTGTGTGTGTGTGTGTATATATATATATATATATATATATATATATGTATGTATATATAAAATAAAAGTACAATAATACACATAATAGATGTATGTTTCATTATTAATATTTATAATATGCAGTTTTCATTAAAGGGACACAAGTAAAAAAATACATGATTCAGATAATGCATGCAGTTTTAAGACACTTTCCAACTTACTTCCATTATTTCCAATTTACTTCCATTATCAAATTTTGCACAGTCTTTTATGCACACTTTCTGGGGAACAAGATCCTACTGAGCATGTGCACAACCTCACATATACTAGTCTGTGATTGGCTGATGGCAGTCACATGATACATGGGGCCAGAAATGGGGACAAAATAAATTTGCCAGAAAAAAAATCTACTGCTTATATGAAATTCAGAGTAGGTGTTCAACCATTCTCTTTTTATTATGCACTTGTTAATTAGGCAATTCTAATGCATTTAGTGGTTCTTTAATGAATTACATTTCTCTTGTTAAGTGTATCCAGTCCACGGATCATCCATTACTTATGGAATATATTCTCCTTCCCAACAGGAAGCTGCAAGAGTCCACCCACAGCAAAGCTGCTATATAGCTCCTCCCCTAACTGCCATATTCAGTCATTCTCTTGCAAGCCTCAACATAGATAGGAGGTCGTGAGAGTCTGTGGTGCTTTCTACTTAGTTTATTCTTCAATCAAAAGTTTGTTATTTTTAAATGGCACCGGAGTGTGCTGTTTATCTCAGGCAGTATTTGGAAGAAGAATCTGCCTGCGTTTTTCTATGATCTTAGCAGACGTAACTAAGATCCATTTGCTGTTCTCACACATTCTGAGGAGTGAGGTACTTCAGAGGGGGAATGGCGTGCAGGTTTTCCTGCAGATAAGGTATGTGCAGTAAAATATTTTTCTAGGAATGGAATTGACTAAGAAAATACTGCTGATACCGAAGTAATGTAAGTAAAGCCTTAAATGCAGCGATAGCGACGGGTATCAGGCTTATTAATAGAGATACATACTCTTGTAAAAATGTGTTTTAAAACGTTTGCTGGCATGTTTAATCGTTTTTTAACATATGTTTGGTGATAAAACTTATTGGGGCCTAAGTTTTTTCCACATGGCTGACTTAAATTTTGCATAGAAACAGTTAACTGAAGCTTCCCACTGTTGGCTGTGGCAGTTTGTTGTGTCTGTTTTTAAAAACGTCTATGTCGTTTTTTTGTTTTTTTTATCTGTTTTTTGCATTAAGGGGTTAATCATCCATTTGCAAGTGGGTGCAATGCTCTGTTACCTTATTACATGTACTGTAAAAATTTCGTTTGTTTTACTGCCTTTTTTTCACTGTTTTTCAAATTTTGACAAAATTTGTTTCTCTTAAAGGCACAGTAACGTTTTATATATTTGCTTGTTAACTTGATTTAAAGTGTTTTCCAAGCTTACTAGTCTCATTATTAGTCTGTTCTAACATGTCTGACATAGAGGAAGCTCTGTGTTCATTATGTTTTAAAGCCATGGTGGAACCCCATCTTAGAATGTGTACCAGATGTACTGATTTCATGTTAAACAATAAAGATCATTTTTTGTCTTTAAAAACATTATCACCAGAGGATTCTGTCGTGGGGGTAGTTATGCCGACTAACTCTCCCCACGTGTCAGACCTTTTGACTCCCGCTTTAGGGACTCACGCTCAAATGGCGCCAAGTACATCAAGGGCACCCATAGCGTTTCTTTTACCAGGGGATTCTGTCGAGGGGAAAGTTATGCCGACTAACTCTCCCCACGTGTCAGACCCTTCGACTCCCGCTTCAGGGACTCACGCTCAAATGGCGCCAAGTACATCAAGGGCGCCCATAGCGTTTATTTTACAAGACATGGCAAAGGTGGTGAATAATATTCTGGCAGCAGTATTAGTCAGACTACCTGAAATTAAAGGAAAGCAGTTAGCTCTGGGGGTAGATACAGAGCATACAGACGCTTTAAGAACCATGTATGATACTACCTCACAATATGCTTAGTCTGTGGGTGATTTTTTTTTTGACTCAGGGAAGATGATTTAACCTGATTCTGATATTTCTACATTTAAAATTTATGCTTGAGAACCTCCACTTGTTGCTCAGGGAGGCTTTGGCTGCTCTGAATGAATGTGTACAATCGCAGGGCCAGAGAAATTGTGTAGACTGGATAAATAATATGCAGTGCCGGTGTGTACTGATGTTTTTCCAATACCTAAAGAGGTTTACTAAAATTTTTTTAATAAGGAATGGGATAGACCAGGTGTGCCGTTCTCTTCCCCTCCTATTTTTTAGAAGAATGTTTTCTAATAGTTACCACCACACGGGACTTCTGGCAGACAGTTCCTAAGGTGGAGAGAAGAGTTTCTACTCTAGCTAAGCGTACCACTACCTCTGACGAGGACAGTTGTGCTTTTTAGATCCAATGGATAAAAAATGTTTATTCAACAGGGTTTTATCCTGCAGCCCCTTGCATACATTGCTTCTGTCACTGCTGCTGCGGCGTTCTGGGTTGAGTCTCTTGATGAGGCTTTACAGTTAAGCGACTCCATTGGATGAATATATTTGACAAGCTTATGCTAGCCAATTCCTTTGTTTTCTGATGCCTTGTTCATTTGACTAGACTAACGGCTAAGAATTCTGTTTTTTACTATACTGGCGCGCAGAGCGCTATGGCTTATATCATGGTCAGCTGTCGTGACTTTAATAAATAAGCTACTTAACTTCCCTTCAAGGGGCAGACCCTATTCGGGCCTGGTTTGAAGGAGATTATTGCTTATATCACTGGAGGAAAAGGTCATGCCCTTCCTCAGAATAGGTCTAAATCAAGGGCAAAAAAAAAAAAAAAAAAAGTCTAATTTTCGTACCTTTTAAAAACTTCAGGGCAGGTGTGGCATCCTCTTCCTCTAAGGCAAAACAAGAGGGAATTTTTGCTCAGTCCAAGGCGGTCTGGAGACAATCGGACCTGGAACAAAGATAAGCAGGCCAAGGAGCCTGCTGCTGCCTCTAAGGCAGCATGAAGGAACGGACCCCTATCCGGTAACGGATCCTATAGGGGGCAGACTTTCATTCTTTGCCCAGGCGTGGGCAAGAGATGCCCAGGATCCCTAGGCATTGGAATTTATATCCCAGAGATATCTTCTGGATTTCAAAGATTCCCCCCCAAAAAAAGGGGAGATTTCGCCTTTCACAATTATCTGCAAACCAGATAAAGAAGGAGGCATTCTTACATTGTGTACGAGATCCATCCAGTTCCAAGAGAGGAACAGGGACAGAGTTTTTACTCAAATCTGTTTGTGGTTCCCAAGGAGAGGGAACCTTCAGACCTATTTTGGATCTAAAGATCTTAAACAAATTCCTCAGAATTCCGTCATTTAAGATGGAAACTATTCGTACCATCTTAACTATGATCCAGGAGAGTCAATAGAGGACTACAATGGATTTGAAGGATGCTTATCCTCACATTGTGATGCATAAAGATCACCATCGTTTTTCAGGTTTGCCTTTCTAGACAGGCATTACCAGTTTGTAGCTCTTTCCTTTGGGATATCTACAGCCCCAAGAATCTTTATGGAGGTTCTGGGGTCGCTTTGGCGGTCCTTAGACCGCGGGGCATAGAAGTGGCCCCTTATTTAGACGACATCCTGATACAGGCGTCAAACATCCAAATTGCCCAGTCTCATACGGACGTAGTACTGGCATTTCTGAGATCACATGGGTGGAAAGTGAACAAGGAAAGAGTTCTCTATCCCCAATCTAAAGGGTTTCCCTCCTAGGGACTCTGATAGATTCTGTAGAAATGAAAATTTACCTGACGGAGTCCAGGTTGTCAAAGTTTCTAAATTTCTGCCGTGTTTTTTCATCCCATCCGCGCCCTTCGGTGGCTCAGTACATGAATGAAATCGGCTTAATGGTAGCGGCAAGGGACATAGTACCGTTTGCACGTCTACATTTCAGACCGCTGCAACTATGCATGCTCAGTCAGAGGAACGGGGATTACACAGATTTGTCCCCCTGTTAAACCTGGACCAAGAGACCAGAGATTCTCTTCTCTGGTGACTATGTCGGGTCCATCTGTCTAAGGGTATGACCTTCCGCAGGTCAGATGGGACAATTGTTACAATAGATGCCAGCCTTTTAGGTTGGGATGCAGTCTGGAACTCCCTGAAGGCTCAGGGATAGTGGACTTAGGAGGAGACCCTCCTTCTAATAAATATTCTGGAACTGGGAGTGATATTCCATGCTCTTCAGACTTGGCCTCAGTTAGCAACTCTGAGGTACATCATACTCAGTCGGACAATATACACGACTGTGGCTTACATCAGCCATCAAGGGGGAACAGAAGTTCCCTAGCGATGTTAGAAGTCTTACAATAATTCACTGGACAGAGACTCACTCTTGTCTATCAGCTATCCATATCCCAGGTGTTGAGAACTGGGAGGTGGATTTTCTAAGTCGTCAGACTTTTCTTCCGGGGGAGTGGGATTTCCTCCGGAGGTCAAGACCAAGCAGGAGAGGGCTTTGGTGTTTTTGACAGCGCCTGCGTAGCCACGCAGGACCTGGTATGCAGATCTGGTGGACATGTCATCCTTTCCATCACGGTCTCTGCTTCTGAGACAGGTCCCTCTACCTCAGGGTCCTTTCAACCATCTAAATAGAATCAATCTGAGATGGACTGCCTGGAGACTGAACGCTTGATGTTATCAAAGCATGGCTTCTCCGAGTCAGTCATTGATACCTTAATACAGACATGAAAGCCTGTCTCTAGGAAAATTGAACATAGATATGGTGTAAATATCTGATTGTTATGAATCCAAGGGTTACTCATGGAGTAAAGTCTGGATTCCCAGGATATTATCTTTTCTCCAAGATGTTTTTGAGAAATGGGTTGTCAGCTAATTCCTTAAAAGGGGACAGATTTTTACTCTGTCTATTTTTTTGCACAAGCGTCTGGCAGGTATTCTAGACGTTCAGGCATTTGGTCAGGCTTTGGTTAGATCCAAGCCTGTGTTTAAAACTGTTGCTCCGCCATGGAGCTTAAACCTGATTCTTAAGGTTCTTCAAGAAGTTCCGTTTGAACCTTTTTTGTTCCATAGATATCAATCTTTATCTTGGAAAGTTCCTTTTGGGTAGCTAATTCCTCGACTCGTAGAGTCTCCAAGTTATCTGTGTTACAATGTGATTCTCCTTATCTGGTCCTTCGTACGGATAAGGTAGTCCTGCGTAGCAAACCTGGGGTTTTTCCTAAGGTGGTATCTAACAAGTACATCACTCAAGAGATAGTTGTTCCATGCTTGTATCCTAATCCTTCCTCAAAGAAGGAACGTCTATTACACAATATTGGACGTGGTTTGTGCTTTAAAGTTTTACTTACAAGCTACTACAGTTTTCATAAAACGATCACCTTGTTTGTTGTCTATTCTGGACAGAGGAGAGGTCAAAAGACTTCAGCAGCCTCTCTGTCTTTTTGGTTAAAAAGCATAATTCATTTAGCTTATGAGACTGCTGGACAGCAGCCTCCTGAAGGGATTACAGCTCATTCTACTAGAGCTGTGGTTTTCACTTGGGCCTTTTTTAAATGTGGCTTCTGTTGAACAGATTTACAAGACGGAGTCTTGGTCTGCGCTTCATACTTTTCAAATTTAACAAATTTGATACCTTGCTTCTTCGGAGGCTATTTTTGGGAGAAAGGGTTTTTTACAGGCAGTGGTAACTTCCGTTTAAGTACCTGCCTTGTCCCTCCCATCATCCGTGTACTTTAGCTTTGGTATTGGTATTCCATAAGTAATGGATGATCCGTGGACTGGATACACTTAACAAGAGAAAACATAATTTATGCTTACCTGATAAATTTATTTCTCTTGTAGTGTATCCAGTCCACGGCCCGCCCTGTCACTTTAAGGCAGGTAATTTTTTCATTTGAACTACAGTCACCACTGCACCCTATGGTTTTTCCTTTCTCTGCATGTTTTCGGTCGAATGACTGAATATGGCAGTTAGGGGAGGAGCTATATAGCAGCTTTGCTGTGGGTGGACTCTTGCAGCTTCCTGTTGGGAAGGAGAATATATTCCATAAGTAATGGATGATCCGTGGACTGGATACACTACAAGAGAAATACATTTATCAGGTAAGCATAAATTATGTTTTTTTTGGGTTAAATGTCCCTTAAATACAGATCAGAAACATATATCAGGGACAAACTTCACTTTAACATCAGGGCACTGAACACATAGCTGCTGAGAGATATTCATTGTACATAAAAAGCAGAACTCCCTGTTTCTACAACTAAAAGTAAAGCAAAGTCTTACTTTGGGCTCAATTCAAAAGCTCTCTGGGCTTGTCAGATTTTCTAAGGAATCTCTCTAGTACTATAAATCCCTTGTCCTAAATCTCTAAAGGCAGCTTTTACCTTGACACCATAGTGTCTCACAAAGGGATTTTACCTGCTCTTAAAGGGACACTAAACCCAAACATTTTCTTTCATTATTCAGGTAGAAAATACAATTTTAAACAACATTCCAATTTACTTCTATTATCTAATTTGCTTCATTCTTTAGATATTCTTTGTTGAAGAAATAGCAATGCACATGGGTGAGCCAACCACACAAGGCATCTATGTGCAGCCACCAATCGGCAGCTACTAAGCCTATGTAGATATGCTTTTCAGCTAATGATAACAAGAGAACTAAGCAAATTAGATAATAGAAGTAAATTAGAATATTGTTTAAAATTGCATGATCTATCTGAATCATGAAAGAAAAAAGTTGGGTTTTATGTTCCTTTAAGTATATGAAGGTGATGCATACATTATAATAGGACTCACAATTTTTTTTTTTAGCTAGAAATCGTATAAAACAAATGGAGTATTGAAATAAAAATGCACAGTAAAAAATGTATTGTTTAATCACATTAAAAGTTTTAATCTTATTTAAAAAAATCTTATTTTATGGAAAAATTCTGAATTGTATTGAGATTATGCCAGGAAAAAATATTCTAGGCTCACAACGGACATTCATATGTGTAATACAAAATTCAAAGCATATTGTTTTCCTTATTGTCAAATGAGTTTCTCTGCTTCTGCTAGTAGACTGAACAGGAGCGTTCCAGGTTTGGCGTATTCTCTAACCATTTTCCCTCTCCAGATCTCACTGTTTTTTCTTGCAAACTTAAAAGTGGTGAAAATGTGTCAAGATGCGCAAAACACTTATTACCCTAATAGAAAAAACATGTATATATGAAATAGAGATGTCTGTAAGATACTATATGCTGAAATCAGAGTAATTAGATTTGTATCGGCTGCAGGATTTCATTTTGAAGTGGGCCCCTAGATCCCTGCTAACTTTACTCTCCCCAGTAAAGTTTCCCTTTCAAGCAAGCTCTATTACTTTCTATGGGAGACACCTCTCCCGCCTTGCAGGGACAATTTTTTTTTTACATAATTTCCTGGGGGCAATACCAAAGTGGTTTTTCACATCTGCTTGGCAAAGTTTTGATCATCCGGCCATTAGTTGTTTTTTTGTGATTACTTAGTTGTCATGAAATCCCAGTTCTATTGACAATATGTATGTTCTGGTGTAACTGTTTATGGCGCTTTCAGGCACACTGTAGCTTTATTTACTGTTACAAATAACTGCATCCATTGTGATTATATACTGTGTATTTCAAGCATCTGGTAGTAAACTAATATGAACTAACTATAATCTTTACCTGTTGCTACCTGCAGGATAAAGTGGATGCTGGTTTACCCACAGCAATAGTAAGTATATTTATATTTATAACCTTACATTATGCTGTGTTCCTTAACCCTTTGAGTGCTAAGCACTTTCCCACCTGGGTGCTAATATTTTCTAAGGTTTTTTTAAAAAAAATTTCCAAGACTTACACTGTTGGAAACTTTAAGCGATTCCCTTTCCAACAGTGGGTCTTGGGGGTCTGTAGCTGCTTAAATGCCTGAGATACAGGCTTCTAAGCAGCATGCCCCCTCCTCCTATACTTAACATTAATTATAACTAAAGTTGCGCGGTGACGTCATCACGTTATTGCGTGTGACGTCATGGCACATCACGTGAAGCCCCGGCGATGCCTGTCACTCTACAGGCAACGATCGCCGGGGTAGGAGCGGTTAGGAGCCCCCAGATCTCCCTCAAGGTGGGAGAGTGCTCATGATGGCTCTGAGCCGTCATTAGCACCACAGTGAGAAACTCGGTGACGGCTCAGAGCCGTCATTAGCACTCAAAGGGTTAAAGGAATAGAAAGGTCAAAAAATGAAATGAGCCTGGTTGCATTTCAATTTGAAATATAAACATGTTTGTAATATACTTCCATTTGCAAAAATTCTTCTAGTAAAAGTTGTTACTGTTTTTCTGCAGCATACGCACATATCCTGTGAGGGGCTGTGCACCATTATTAAAACACCATGCCTGCTCAGGGTGTCAGCAGTGGCTTGTATGATACAAATTACATATTCAGAAGCAACACCCCCCCACCCCCAGCTCTCTAAGAATGTGTGGTGTTTGAATACTGATGAATGGTCCTCACAGGATATGTGCGTATGCTGCAGAATAACAGTAATAACTTTTACTAGAAGCATTTTTGCTAATGGAAGTTTAGTTAAAAAAATGTTTATATTTCAAATTGAAATGCACCAATGCACATTTCAATTTTGAACTTTAAAATGTGGTAAGCTTCTATTGTAGGAAAAAAAGTTTAATTTAGCACAGCTAATATCCCAAGATTAATGACATATTTGGTATCCTCTCAGTTTTATGTAATGTCTGTAGATGCTAGGCATGAGCCAAATTTTGAGTTTGGCATTTGTTTGCTAAACCAATGCCTAATATGGCTACAGGCAGCAGCATTCTTTTATTTTTGGCGCCAGATCTGGATATCTATCAATATGGCAATACAAAAATGTCCCTGCAGTTATTTTTCTGTGCACTCACCTTCTATCGTCTATATCTATCAATATGCTTTGGTTGTTGCACTTTCACACTGATAAATCTGTCACCAAAACAAAATGAATGCTGCTGCCTGCAGCCATCCTGAAATTTCACACATGCCTAGTAGATGCATCTCTCAGTTTGACCTCTGTATAAAAGCTTAGGGAACTGTTCTTGTTACATTTTTGTATTTGTGATTTGTACATTTCTCCTAATTTTCGGAATAACATTTGTCAACTTTTTCCTCTTTAGGCTGTTTCTAATCTAATTGCAGTTGGCACCTCTCATGGTCTAGCCTTGATATTTGGTGAGTTGGCTGTTAAAAGTAATATCTCGGTTTTAAAAAAAACACCAGATCTCTGCTATTTCTGGTTTTACATCATGTTCCTGCTACTATCTAATGTAAGCTTTTCTCCTCCCAGTTTAACTTTGTTAAATCTCTTGTTGAAATAACTTCTTACCTATAGTTAATTATTCCAGGAATCATATATCATATAGCTCTTGTGAATCAAACACTTTCATATAGTAGACCCAAGTTAACTGACTCTGCATAAGACTTAAAGGGATACTAAACCCAATTTCTTCTGTTATGTGTGATCAGTCCACGGGTCATCATTACTTCTGGGATATTATCTGCTCCCCTACAGGAAGTGCAAGAGGATTCACCCAGCAGAGTTGCTATATAGCTCCTCCCCTCTACGTCACCTCCAGTCATTCTCTTGCACCCAAAGACTAGATAGGAGGTGTGAGAGGACTATGGTGATTATACTTAGTTTTTATAACTTCAATCAAAAGTTTGTTATTTTACAATAGCACCGGAGCGTGTTATTACTTCTCTGGCAGAGTTTGAAGAAGAATCTACCAGAGTTTTTCTTATGATTTTAACCGGAGTAGTTAAGATCATATTGCTGTTTCTCGGCCATCTGAGGGAGGTAAAAGCTTCAGATCAGGGGACAGCGGGCAGTTGAATCTGCATTGAGGTATGTAGCAGTTTTTATTTTCTGAATGGAATTGATGAGAAAATCCTGCTATACCGTTATAATGACATGTATGTATACTCTACACTTCAGTATTCTGGGGATGGTATTTCACCGGAATTACTCTGTAAAAATACATTAAACCTTTTAATAGGTATTTAATTCATGTTAAACGTTTTTGCTGGAATGTAGAATCGTTTGCATTTCTGAGGTACTGAGTGAATAAATATTTGGGCATTATTTTTCCACTTGGCAGTTTGCTTGTTTTGATTATGACAGTTTCGTTTCTCTCTCACTGCTGTGTGTGAGGGGGAGGGGCCGTTTTTGGCGCTCTTTGCTACGCATCAAAAAATTTCCAGTCAGTTACACTTATATTTTCTGCATGATCCGGTTCATCTCTAACAGAACTCAGGGGTCTTCAAACTTCTTTGAAGGGAAGTAGATTCTCTCAGCAGAGCTGTGAGATTTATATAGTGACTGTGTTTTAAAACGTTGCTCTGTGATTTTTATGTTCAAAATTTAATTAGTGTTGCTTTACTAATGGGAACAAACCTTTGCTAACAAGTTGTGTTGTTTTTAAAGAGTGATGCTATAACTGTTTTTCAGTTCATTATTTCAACTGTCATTTAATCGTTTAGTGCTTCTTTGAGGCACAGTACGTTTTTGTTAAATAAGATTGTAACCAAGTTGCATGTTTATTGCTAGTGTGTTAAACATGTCTGATTCAGAAGATACCTGTGTCATTTGTTCCAATGCCAAGGTGGAGCCCAATAGAAATTTATGTACTAACTGTATTGATGCTACTTTAAATAAAAGCCAATCTGTACAAATTGAACAAATTTCACCAAACAGCGAGGGGAGAGTTATGCCGTCTAACTCGCCTCACGTGTCAGTACCTGCGTCTCCCGCCCGGGAGGTGCGTGATATTATGGCGCCTAGTACATCTGGGCAGCCATTACAGATAACATTACAAGATATGGCTACTGTTATGACTGAAGTTTTGGCTAAGTTACCAGAACTAAGAGGCAAGCGTGATCACTCTGGGGTGAGAACAGAGTGCGCTGATAATTCTAGGGCCATGTCTGATACTGCGTCACAGCTTGCAGAGCATGAGGACGGAGAGCTTCATTCTGTAGGTGACGGTTCTGATCCAAGCAGATTGGATTCAGATATTTCAAATTTTAAATTTAAATTGGAAAACCTCCGTGTATTACTAGGGGAGGTCTTAGCGGCTCTTAACGATTGTAACACTGTTGCAATACCAGAGAAAATGTGTAGGTTGGATAAATACTTTGCGGTACCGGCGAGTACTGACGTTTTTCCTATACCTAAGAGATTAACTGAAATTGTTACTAAGGAGTGGGATAGACCCGGTGTGCCGTTCTCACCCCCTCCAATATTTAGAAAGATGTTTCCAATAGACGCCACCACACGGGACTTATGGCAAACGGTCCCTAAGGTGGAGGGAGCAGTTTCTACTTTAGCTAAGCGTACCACTATCCCGGTGGAGGATAGCTGTGCTTTTTCAGATCCTATGGATAAAAAATTAGAGGGTTACCTTAAGAAAATGTTTGTTCAACAAGGTTTGATATTGCAACCCCTTGCATGCATCGCGCCGATTACGGCTGCGGCAGCATTTTGGATTGAGTCTCTGGAAGAGAACCTTAGTTCCGCTACGCTGGACGACATTACGGACAGGCTTAGAGTCCTTAAACTAGCTAATTCATTCGTTTCGGAGGCCGTAGTACATTTAACCAAACTTACGGCTAAGAATTCAGGATTCGCCATTCAGGCACGTAGGGCGCTGTGGCTAAAATCCTGGTCGGCTGATGTAACTTCTAAGTCCAAATTACTTAATATACCTTTCAAGGGGCAAACTTTATTTGGGCCCGGTTTGAAAGAAATTATCGCTGACATTACAGGAGGTAAGGGCCACGCTCTACCTCAAGACAAAGCCAAAGCTAAGGCTAGACAGTCTAATTTTCGTCCCTTTCGGAATTTCAAAGCAGGTGCAGCATCAACTTCCACTGCACCAAAACAGGAAGGAGCTGTTGCTCGTTACAGACAAGGCTGGAAACCTAACCAGTCCTGGAATAAGGGCAAGCAGGCCAGAAAACCTGCTGCTGCCCCTAAGACAGCATGAACCGAGGGCCCCCGATCCGGGACCGGATCTAGTGGGGGGCAGACTCTCTCTCTTCGCCCAGGCTTGGGCAAGAGATGTCCAGGATCCCTGGGCGCTAGAGATCATATCTCAGGGATACCTTCTAGACTTCAAATTATCTCCCCCACGAGGGAGATTTCATCTGTCAAGGTTGTCAACAAACCAAATAAAGAAAGACGCGTTTCTACGCTGTGTACAAGATCTATTATTAATGGGAGTGATCCATCCGGTTCCGCGGTCGGAACAAGGACAAGGGTTTTACTCAAACCTGTTTGTGGTTCCCAAAAAAGAGGGAACTTTCAGGCCAATCTTGGATTTAAAGATCCTAAACAAATTCCTAAGAGTTCCATCGTTCAAAATAGAAACTATTCGGACAATCTTACCCATGATCCAAAAGGGTCAGTACATGACCACAGTGGATTTAAAGGATGCTTACCTTCACATACCGATTCACAAAGATCATTACCGGTATCTAAGGTTTGCCTTCTTAGACAGGCATTACCAGTTTGTAGCTCTTCCATTCGGATTGGCTACGGCTCCAAGAATCTTCACAAAGGTTCTGGGTGCCCTTCTGGCGGTACTAAGACCGCGAGGAATTTCGGTAGTTCCGTACCTAGACGACATTCTGATACAAGCTTCAAGCTTTCAAACTGCCAAGTCTCATACAGAGTTAGTTCTGGCATTTCTAAGGTCGCATGGATGGAAAGTGAACGAAAAGAAGAGTTCTCTCTTGCCTCTCACAAGGGTTCCATTCTTGGGGACTCTTATAGATTCCGTAGAAATGAAGATTTATCTGACAGAAGACAGATTAACAAAGCTTCTAAATGCATGCCGTGTCCTTCATTCCATTCAACTCCCGTCAGTAGCTCAATGCATGGAGGTGATCGGCTTAATGGTAGCAGCAATGGACATAGTTCCCTTTGCACGCCTACATCTCAGACCGCTGCAATTGTGCATGCTGAGTCAGTGGAATGGGGATTACTCAGATTTGTCCCCCACTCTGAATCTGGATCAAGAGACCAGAAACTCTCTTCTATGGTGGCTTTCTCGGCCACATCTGTCCAGGGGGATGCCTTTCAGCAGGCCGGACTGGACAATTGTAACAACAGACGCCAGCCTTCTAGGTTGGGGCGCTGTCTGGAATTCTCTGAAGGCTCAGGGACAATGGAGTCAGGAGGAAAGTCTCCTGCCAATAAACATTCTGGAATTGAGAGCAGTTCTCAATGCCCTTCTAGCTTGGCCCCAGTTAAAGACTCGGGGGTTCATCAGGTTTCAGTCGGACAACATCACGACTGTAGCTTACATCAACCATCAGGGAGGGACAAGAAGCTCCCTAGCAATGATAGAAGTATCAAAGATAATTCGCTGGGCAGAGTCTCACTCTTGCCACCTGTCAGCAATACACATCCCGGGAGTGGAGAACTGGGAGGCGGATTTCTTGAGTCGCCAGACTCTTCATCCGGGGAAGTGGGAACTTCATCCGGAGGTCTTTGCCCAAATACTTCGACGTTGGGGCAAACCAGAGATAGATCTCATGGCGTCTCGCCAGAACGCCAAACTTCCTCGCTACGGATCCAGATCCAGGGATCCGGGAGCGGTTCTGATAGATGCTTTGACAGCACCTTGGAACTTCAGGATGGCTTATGTGTTTCCACCCTTCCCGCTGCTTCCTCGATTGATTGCCAAAATCAAACAGGAGAGAGCATCAGTGATTCTAATAGCACCTGCATGGCCGCGCAGGACTTGGTATGCAGATCTAGTGGACATGTCATCCTGTCCGCCGTGGTCTCTACCTCTAAGACAGGACCTTCTGATTCAGGGTCCATTCAAACATCAAAGTCTAACTTCTCTGAAGCTGACTGCTTGGAAATTGAACGCTTGATTTTATCAAAACGTGGGTTTTCTGAGTCGGTTATTGATACCCTGATACAGACTAGGAAGCCTGTTACCAGAAAGATTTACCATAAAATATGGCGTAAATACCTATACTGGTGTGAATCCAAAGATTACTCCTGGAGTAAGGTTAGGATTCCTAAGATATTGTCTTTTCTACAAGAAGGTTTAGAAAAGGGTTTATCGGCTAGCTCATTAAAGGGACAGATCTCAGCTCTGTCCATCTTGTTACACAGGCGTCTGTCAGAAAATTCAGACATCCAGGCCTTTTGTCAGGCTTTAGCTAGGATCAAGCCTGTGTTTAAAACTGTTGCTCCGCCATGGAGTTTAAACTTAGTTCTTAACGTTTTACAGGGTGTTCCGTTTGAACCCCTTCATTCCATTGATATAAGATTGTTATCTTGGAAAGTTCTATTTTTAATGGCTATTTCCTCGGCTCGAAGAGTCTCTGAGTTATCAGCCCTACATTGTGATTCTCCTTATCTGATCTTTCACTCAGACAAGGTAGTTCTGCGTACTAAACCTGGGTTCTTACCTAAGGTTGTCTCTAACAGGAATATCAATCAAGAGATTGTTGTTCCCTCCTTGTGTCCAAATCCTTCTTCAAAGAAGGAACGTCTTCTACACAATCTGGATGTAGTTCGTGCCCTCAAGTTCTACTTGCAGGCAACTAAAGATTTTCGCCAAACTTCTTCCCTGTTTGTCGTTTATTCTGGACAGAGGAGAGGTCAAAAAGCTTCTGCTACCTCTCTCTCTTTTTGGCTTCGTAGCATAATACGTTTAGCCTATGAGACTGCTGGACAGCAGCCTCCTGAAAGAATTTCAGCTCACTCCACTAGAGCTGTGGCTTCCACTTGGGCCTTTAAGAATGAGGCCTCTGTTGAACAGATTTGCAAGGCTGCAACTTGGTCTTCGCTTCATACTTTTTCCAAATTTTACAAATTTGACACTTTTGCTTCTTCGGAGGCTATTTTTGGGAGAAAGGTTCTTCAGGCAGTGGTTCCTTCTGTATAATGAGCCTGCCTATCCCTCCCGTCATCCGTGTACTTTTGCTTTGGTATTGGTATCCCAGAAGTAATGATGACCCGTGGACTGATCACACATAACAGAAGAAAACATAATTTATGCTTACCTGATAAATTTCTTTCTTCTGTTGTGTGATCAGTCCACGGCCCGCCCTGTTTTTTAAGGCAGGTACATATTTTTTAAATTATAATTCAGTCACCACTACACCCTTGGCTTCTCCTTTCTCGTTGGTCTTTGGTCGAATGACTGGAGGTGACGTAGAGGGGAGGAGCTATATAGCAACTCTGCTGGGTGAATCCTCTTGCACTTCCTGTAGGGGAGCAGATAATATCCCAGAAGTAATGATGACCCGTGGACTGATCACACAACAGAAGAAAGAAATTTATCAGGTAAGCATAAATTATGTTTTTTTTAATGATTCAGATAGAGCATGCAATTTTAAGCAACTTTCTAATGTACTCCTACTATCAATTTTTCTTTGTTCTCTTGCTATCTTTATTTAAAAAGCAGGAATGTAAAGCTTAGGAGCCAGCCCGTTTTAGGTTCAGCACCCTGGATAGCTCTTGCTTATTGGTGGCTACATTTAGCAAAGCAATATGCAAGCATAACCCAGGTTCTCGACCAAAAATGGGCCTGCTCTTAAGCTTTACATTCCTGCTTTTTAAATAAAGATAGCAAGAGAACAAAAAAAATGATAATAGGAGTAAATTAGAAAGTTGCTTAAAATTGAATGCTGTATCTGAATCATTAAAGAAAAAATGTGGGTTTAGTGTCCCTTTAACATGTAGTTAATGTGACACGAAACCTAAATGTTGTTTTTTTCATGATTCCGAGCATACAATTTTAAATGACTTCACAATTTACTTCTGTTATCAAATTTGCTTCATTATCTTGTTATCCTTTGTTGAGGAAGCAGCAGTGCAATACTGGGAGCTACCTGAACACATTTGGTAAGCCAATGATAAGAGACATATGCAGCTGCCAATCAGCAGCCAGCTCCTGGTAGTACATTGTTGTTTCTAGTTATGCTTTTAAATAAAGGATTCCAAGAGAACAAAGCACATTTTATAATAGAAGTTAACTGTAATATTGTTTTAAATGTCATGTTCTATCTGAGTTCATATGTATCTCAGTATTAAACTGACTATTGCTCTATTGGTGTTGAATGGTTGGATGATAAGCTATTGTATGATATTCTGTAGATTGTTATCTTACAAGGCCACATTACTGAATCCTTTGTAACATGAGTGATGACCATTTCAATACTCTAAGGGCTAGATTACAAGTGTAGCCCTAATTTATTGCGCGCCTGTAAACTGGCAAATTCGCCCGTTTACCGGCACTGGATAAATAACCAGACATTACAAGTGGTTGGTTATTGCTACTGCATGCTCGCGGTAGCAATTAGCACTACGAAAGTTAACCAGAGATCAGATCTATGGGTTATTTTCAAAATTTGCCCCCAAATGAAGTACAGTGTGGGGTTTTGTAATAAAAAAAAATAGCATTTTTATTTATTTATTTTTAAAAACTGCCCAAAGCAGTTTTTAGGGCTTAAATTGAGCTTGTGTGGGGTGTTAGAAAAATAACGTCACTGATAAGTGCTTTTACATTGCTGTCTATGGGGACTGTGTGTTCTCTATGAATATATATGTTTATGCTTATATACATATATATACACATATTAACACATAAATATATATATTGATATACATATATTTAATATTTTCTGTGCGCAGTACCCCCTTCTCTACGCTCGGTTCTTAGCCGTGTCTGACGGCATGAGAACAAGGCTCCCATTAGATCCTATGGAAGCATACTCTCGTGAGCTAAAAGCTTCCATGCATTACTTGTAATACCACCACACATTTGCGTGCGCTGGTAATACTGAGTGGAGTGCAAATATTGTGCTCCCTTAATCTGGCCCAAAATGGGTTAAAGATAAAGAGGCAAAACATTACAATATTAAACAACATTCTTAAATTCATAACTCTGAAGGAGGAATTTTATTAGAAAAGATACTTTAACGTCTTAATTTTATTGTTTTTTATTTTCTTTGCTCTTTAATATATCACTGCCCTGAAAATAAAGCACCATTGCCTCAAAGCAGATGCTATTTTACATATTGTGTATTCCTGCCTTTGTCTTGTAACAAGAACGTCTTTCACTTATCAAAGGGGTTCAGAAACTGTGATGAAACTATATACTAGGAAATTCCAGTTGGCATTATAGTAATTTTAACATTTCCAGGTACTTGCCAGCTCATTTAATTTAAAACCTCAAACCAAAATCGCCCCTGAAATGCAGTAAATTATGTTGGAGTTTGTATCGAATTTCGCTTAAAATATTTGTTAAAGGGACACTAAAGTCAAAATTAAACTTTCATGATTCAAACAGAGCATGCAGTTTTAAGAGACTTTCTAATTTACTTCCATTATCAAATTACACGGTACTGTATAAGTACAATTTCTGCTCCTACTGAGCATGTGCATAAGTTTGTATACTAGCCTATGATTGGCTGATAGCTGTCATGTGACACAGGAGGTGTTATTGCATTGTTTTTTTATTATGCACTTGTTAATTATACCACTCTACTGTATTTAATGGACCTTTAAACTGAAAATTATAATATTTTTACATCAATGTCTCGATAATCTTTTCAATAGAAATACAGTCAAGCCCTTCATCATATATGTTAAACAGTGGTGCCCAAACCCAGTCATTCAGTTATTTTTTTGCTGTATGAAAATTTATGAATTTCCTAAAACCAGAAGCATTTTTAGTTCCTGCTAGACAGTTCTTATTAATTCCATAATGAATAGAACACAAAATATTGAAGGGACATGAAACCCATTTTTTTTTCTTTCTTAATTTAGATAGAGCATGCACTTTTAAACAGCTTTCCACTTTACTTCTATTATCTAATTTACTTCATATCCTTTATGGGAAAGAATATCTAAATAGGCTCAGTAGCTGCTGATTGGTGGCTGCACATATATGCTTCGTGTGATAGGCTCACCCATGTTTATTCCTATTTCTTAAAAAAATGATATCTAAAGAATAAAACAAATTAAATAATATAAGTAAATTGGAATATTTTTTTAAATTATATTCTCTATCTGAATCATGAACATTTTGGGTTTCATGTCCCTTTAACTATGCTGTTTCATATCAGCAGAAAGTTGTAGTGTAGGTTCAGCTCGATTTCTCCCAATGTTTTGTTTAATTCCTAATAATCTGTTCCTTTTTCTCTGACTCTCTCTCCTTGTAACTACATGGGACTAAAAAGGCAAAGGTATGATTGACTGCATGTGCTGTCTATCAGTATATGTAATTACACGTATAGCATGGATGTATCCTATGTGTTTTCATTTATCGCTACTTGATCTGCTTTCATATGTGTCATAATAATGTGTTACACCCATCAAATCTGTTAACTATGATTAGCCAGAGAAGGCTGACAAGGGGTTAAAGGCTTTAACAAGTAGTGGATCATTTTACAGAAAAAGAGATTTTATTTTTATTTTTTTTATCAGAATTTGAACTGGAATGGACAGAATTTGTGGCAGTATAATTCCAAAGGTAGTAAAGGAACCCTGACTGACCTGCTTGGGGCTAGATTTATCAAGCCCTTTTCTCCACTTTGACTGGAGGTTCGCACAAGACCGCTGCTTCCCAGTCCTGTTCTCCACTTCTTAGGTGGAGAATTTCAATCTCCCCGGTCTCTTCCGACTTTGGAGATTGACAGTTTCTGCCCTCACGTGATTGGCTTTGCACGGGCAGGGGACGGGGTTGCACACAAGTACAAATGAGTACTCGTGTGCAATGGTAAATGCGGGCAATGGATTGCTCCCTGCCAGAGGAGAAGCCGGGCGGACGGGGTCGAATATGTCCGCCAGTGAGTGATAAATTGAGCTCTAAGTAGCATCATTAAACAGTCTTTTTGGGAGTCATTTGAGACAGTTAGTTAAAGTAACATTACAAAAACTGGCAGTAGGCAGGACACTGCTATCTGCAGACCTTATGACATAGGTATTAGGAAAGCTTGTGGCAGCTGTTTTTAAGGATAGTTGATTATATAAACAACTAGCAAGTTGTGAGGAAATTAAAAAGGGGACTTAGTGTCTTAGTTCCTCATAAAAGGGACAGTCCAGCCGATAAATACCAGGAATTACTCCTCTGTACAAGAGACATGGCAACTCCCGGAGTTACGCTTTTGCCTTACATGGCCTTGTTAATGAGGTACATTTGTAACCCTCTAGGCACTTTGGGTAATGGGTCCACGTTTGATTTCCCATCATCACCTTGATCTCACTGACAAGAGGTATTTTAGGAATGGAGTGTAATTTTTATGTGCCCAGATTAATAGACTACAGGTTTTTGTAAAACATCTAAAAGAGTCTTGTTCTGGGATAGATAATAGCCGCATAAGAAGCTATGGGGTTTTTGTTCATGTTTTGGATAAGCGCTTCTGTCTTTGTTTGCCAACCTCTTGATTGTATAACTAAAATATAGTTATGTAAGTAGAGTTAGTATTAATCAATACATAATAGTGACCATGATCACATGCATTAACTACAACATTAAATCCAACTTTGTTTTTTATTTAGCATTTTTATTTTCTGCTTGTGTTTTAGATGTTTGGAATCAAATCACCTTTGTCTCTTTTACAGGGCAGGATCTTTATTTCCTGCAAGGGATTATCAAAGCTGTAAACATATATGCTGTAGAGATGAAATGCTGTTTACTGTAATAGCATTTTATTAACCCTTGTCCCTCATTAATCTGATATGTTGATCGAATCTACTGTTTATGGATTAGCTTTGGTGAACCAGATTACAAAAATCCTGTCTGAGAAATGTGATTTTTATAAGCATTTCAGAAGTGCACAGAATTTGTACCAAAGCGGAAAACTCATACAAATACTGGATTTATGACGTTATGGAAACCTTTAACATATAATGTAATTAGTGACTGCTTAATTGCTTAATTACCATTTCCAATACATCTTTTTTTAACTTTATTGATAATCCCTAATTTAACATAAATACTCATTACCTACTTAATTCTATAGCTGTCTGATAATAAATCTATTGGTCTAGATCTTGTCACAGTATATCAGTATATGCACTTGTGTTTCAAAGGAATACAAACTAATTGATCACTATCATTCAACAATGATCGTCCTGTATCTAAACATTAAAGGGACATTCCAGCAAAAATCGTAATCCCCATAAATGCATTTTAGTTTTGAATAGAAGCATTTTTGTAATATACATTTATTAGCAACAATGCTTCTAATAAAAGCTATCACTGTTTCAAAAGTGTATTTAAGTATGCCCCGTGCACCAGCATTTGAAACACAGAACTTGCTCAGAGAGCCTAAGGTGCTTGTATCATATGGTAATGACTGAATTTGTTAATTGCTGACATGATACAAGCCCCACTGGCTCTCTGAACAGCTGCAGTATTTCAATTGCTGGTGCTGTGAGGATATCTAGCAATGCTTCACATGCACGTGCAAAGATAAATGCTAACACTAAAACGGTCAGAACTTTTACTAGAAGCATTTTTGCCAGTACTTGTATATTGCAAAAATGTTTCTATTCTAAGATGTAACTCATCTATGTTCATTTAAATTTTGTCTGGAATGTCCCTTTAAAGATATTACTTTACTTCTTGGTATGAAATTGTGCCCTATTAAAGGGACATGAAACACAACATTTGTTTTGTGATTCAGACAGAGTATACAGTTTTTAAAAAGATTTCAATGTTCTTCTATTATTAAATGTACTTAGTTTTCATGTTATTCTTTGTTGAAGAGATATCTAGATAGGTAGTGTGCACTTTTCTGGAGCAGTACATGATAGGAAACACTGCTGCCACCTACTGTTCTTGCAAATGTGTAGCATAGTTATAAAACTTCTGCCATATATTGCTGCAGTCAGGTGCACACCCCACACCTCCCTACCTGCTTTTCAACAAAGGATACCAAGAAAAGGGAAGTAAATTTGAGAAAGAGAACAAAGTAAATTTTGGTAATAGAAGTATTTTTTTTAAAAATGTTCCACTGTATCTGAATCATGAAATACATTTTGGGTTTTTTATGTCCCTTTAAAAGGGCATGCAACTCCATTTTTTTATTTCATAATTCATATGGAGCATATCATTTTAAACAATGTTCCAGTGTACTTTTATTAAATGTGCTTAATTTTCTTTGTATCCTGTTGTTGAAGGAACAGCAATGTACTACCTAGATATGCTTTTCAACCACCAAGAGAAGGAAGCACATTAGATAATAGAAGTAATAGTTTGCTCTATCTGGATCATGACAGAACAAATTTGAGTTTCATGTCCCTTTAATTTTTTTCTTTAAAGTGAAAGTAAATCCTAGCGTTTTACAAACGCTAGGATTGATTATTGATAGAAATAAAGGGCACTTTCATTCATAAAGTATAAGATACTTCATGTAGAAAGCTCCTTTATTTGTTTCAATCGATCGCCGTTTTTAGCTGCTACAGCAGCCTGCGGCTAAAAACTTTTTTGGCTAAGAGGTGACGTTTTTATGTTGTAGGTAGGTGCTGTAAACCCGGCTGTTAGGCACCCATGGGAGCTGGATTTACCGCACGGATATTGGCAAAGAGGTGAAAACGTCACCTCTTAGCCAAATTTTTTTTTACCCGTGCTCTGCTGTAGGAGCTAAGAGCGGCGATGAATCAAATAAAGGAGCTTTCTACATGAAGTATCTTATACTTCATGAATGAAAGTGCCCTTTATTTGTTTCAATAGTAAATCCTAGCGTTTGTAAAACGCTAGGATTTACTTTCACTTTAATTAACATGTTTATGTGAAACCTTTGGCTTCTACAAAATATTGTAGCACAGAATCTCTGGTTCCTTGTATTGCATGTGTGACAGAGATTCTAGGTTGCTGCCTAAGGGGCATGTCATGGCTGGCAGTTACTATCTCTTTTACAACAACAGTTCTTGTGCAAAATTATTAACCCATTTATGTCCTTTTTGCTAATTGCAGTCACTTTTCTGTATACTGTTGTTTGCATGGGAAATAATTGTTTTTCATTATTTTACTTTCATTCTGTGCAAATCTAGTGATAATTATGAGATCGCATATACTACTGTGCTGAAATAATAGTTTTGCCCCTTTCTACAGACACAAACCAGGCCCTGAGACTTTGTTTGGGCAGCACAGCAGTTGGCGCTCAGTATGGTGCGGTGTCTGCCCTGAGTATTAACAATGACTGCTCCCGGTTGCTCTGTGGCTTTGCTAAGGGACAGGTAAGTATTCACTCCTCTCTGTCTCATCCTTGTAATATTATTCACCCTGATGCTGTAGTCTCTATTGTGCTTCCCCCCACTAATGGTTGTAGAAACATTTCAGGAAATAAATAAATAAATAATGTGCTGTTAACCCTTTCTAGTACTAAGGAGCATGTTTTTGCTGCATTTTTTAAATACGGCAGAATCTTTAAATTGGAAGGATGGCTGGGAAGACAGAAGGGGCCTCCTCTCTTGTGTTTATATGGAGTCATATTACTTGTGTAGTAACTCATCTGTCTTCCTGTGTCATCTTATGCATATATCCAACAATGTAGCTTAGCTTCAAAACTGGGGCATAAATAGGGCAGTAGCAGGTCTCTTGCCTTGGCACTTTTATGTTTTTTTTATGTGCTCAACACTGTACCATAGGTTGCCTCCTTTTCCTCTTCTCAATCCTCAGATCACAATGTGGGACTTGGCCAGTGGGAAACTATTAAGAACCATAACAGACGCTCATCCTCCAGGAACTGCCATTTTACACATCAAGGTAAATGCCTTGTTAACTCTTTCTGACCAAAGGTCTAAGACATAAAGGCCCTAGTTTCCAGGCTTTAGAATATCCCAGCATATTTAAAACTAAAATAAAAGGAGTAGCAGTCAGCTCAATCTAACGTCTGTCATGTGACCTACGTGTTGTGTGGCATCTGTAATATCTGTGCATTATTTTACACTCACTGATATTCATGCATTCATGTTGATTTGTATTGTGTTGAATATCATTTGCATATTCCCCCTTTCAGCTTAATATCTCTGTTTCTGGGATCTCTGGTTTGGGCAGTAGTAAGATATTTTGATTTTCAAAGATTTGCGTTTCTTGTTTAAAAACATAGAAAAGGTGCAAAATAAGACACATAATTCATTTTGTAACTGATCATTAATAGAGGAAAGGGAGGAAGAAGACTGTAAAGAAAGGTTAGAAATGAAAAAGAAAGGATAAATGTACATATACATTTCACAGCATGTTACCTGAAAGATGGAAAATTTCAATTGCGTGACGTTTCTATGGTTACAGATAATGAAACACTGGAATTTCCTATTTGAGAATGATACAGTCTGTTTTTTTTTTTAAAAATTGTTTGTTTCAAGCAGATATAATAACACAGGCTTCATATTTTAGGCTCTGGCAAATATGCAAGGTACTTAAAGTAATATAAAATGCAAAATTGAAATGCACTTAAAGTGAATGTAAATTTTGATGCTAAAGTGCCCGTTTTTTAAAAATTCGATTAAAAACAGGGGCACTTTAATTCATCAAAATTTACATTTCACTCCTGTTGTGAAAAAAAAACTTACCTTTTAATCTTGACAGCAGCTCCAGCTTCCTCCACCCGTCGCAAAGCCTCTTCCTGGGTCTAAAATGAGAAATCCGGCTTCCTCCAATCACGGCATTAAATCAGACACTGATTCCCCCGGGGGGGAAAGCCGTGATTGGAGGATGACCTATCCATCATTTCTGACATCAGAAATGGCTTGCGACGACCGGAGGAAGCTAGAGTTGCTGTCAAGTTTAAAAGCTAAGTTTTTTTTTTCACAACAGGAGTGAAATGTAAATTTTGATGAATTAAAGTGCCCCTGTTTTTAATCAAATTTTAAAAAAACGGGCACTTTAGGATCAAAATTTACATTTACTTTAAATACATTTCAGCATGGAATAGAAACATCTTGGAAAAACATATATATTAGCAAAAATGGTAAAAGGTGTAAAAAGTTATGGCTGTTTCAGTGATAGCGTCTACTGCACAAGGAGCATATTTACATATGATTCGCGCCACCTGATTCAAACACTACACCTGCTCAGAGAGTCAGGAGCAGCATGTGTTTGTGAATGATGCAAAATTAGTTATTACTCTCTGGGCAGGCTCAGGGTTTGAATGCAGGTGCACAGGGCAATATGTACATATGCACTGTGCACAGTAAAAGTGATCTCTGAAAAAGTGCTAACCTTTAAAAAAAGTATTCTTTGCTATAACATATTTATTTTAAAAATGCCTTTATTCAGAATTTTAAATGCATTCATGTGCCATTACAGTTTTGAATTTTAAGTCCCTTTAAGAGAATAACTTATTTTGTCACTCTCACATCTGATATATATTGGGGTCGATTTATCAAGCTGCGGTGGACAGGGGCGCACATACGGGGTCGGGAAGCAGCGTTCTGATGACCGCTGCTTGTAAAATACTGACTGTAGGTTCTCTTGTAAGAACCTACAGCCGTAGAGGGGTGAAGGGGTTGATAAATCGTCTCCATTGTCTTCCTTTTGTATAGTGCAAAGTTAGTCAGTGCTTAGTGGAGAAATTTATCAAACACTTTTATAGAGAAATAGAAGAAAACACAATATGTGAACACTCCTACTAAATATTGAGTTCAGGTGTTTCATCCACACCCTTTGCTAACATGTGCATAACATCCAGCACATAACCATGCAATCTCCATAGACAAACATTGGCAGTATTATGGGCTGTACTGAAGAGATCAGTGGCTTTGAATGTCGCACTATTATAGGATGCCATCTTTGTCACAAGTCAGTTTCTGCCCTACTAGATCTGTCCCGGTCAATTGTAAGTGTTATTATTGTGCAAGCATCTAGGAGCAACAGCAGTGGTAGACCTGGTAAACTCACAGAGAAGGGGCTGCTGTGGGCTGAAGTAATTTGTCTATCATCTATTGCATCACTCACTACAGAGTTCCAAACTGCCTTTGGAAGCAACGTCCGCACAGGAACTGTGCATAGAGAACTTCAAGAAATGGGTTTCAAAACATCACTTCAACATGCGCAATCCACGCGTCAGCTGGAGTGGTGTAAAGCTTACTGCCACTGGACTCTGCCGCGGTGGTAACGTTCTCTGGAGTGATAAATCATCACTATCCGGCAGTCTGGTGGGAGAATCTCGGTCAGGCTACACTGAGAATGTCTATGTTTTTATTCTGTCAGTTCTCGGCATGAGCGACTCCCTGTTATCTACTCTATTCTCTAGCCTAGAAGTTTTATGCCATCAGGCTAAGATAAAACCTCCTGTCACAGCCTTGTAGGGCTGTGACAGGAAGCATAAATGTAATGTAGTGTAAAAAAATAAATAAAATGTAAATACATATTGCAATGGTTTCTATTAAAGGGACACTGAAGGCACAAAAAAACTAATCACCACTAAAAAAAAACCAGTTACTTGGCTCCAAAGTTTTAACAATTTCCAAACCCACTCCGTTTTTCAATCTTATCGTTGTCTATTCCGGGCTGACAACCACGTTTGGAAGATGGCGACCGTTATCCTTGTTGCACATGCATAAGATAGCGCAACGTTATCGATTACGTCACTCTCTGCATGTCAGTTCTGTATGCAGTAGACCCGTTCTATGGATCGCGGATCAGAAGAGTTTGCTGCACTGTGTAGGTAAGTTGGTTTCGTGAGTGCATGCGCTTTGAGAATCTCCCTAGAATTAACGAGCAATTAACTTTATAAAATAGAATCTCCCTAGAATTAACGAGCAATTAACTTTATAAATTAGAATATACATAGAATTAACAATAAAATATATTTAAAAAAAGCCTCCCTAGAATTAACGAGCAATTAAAAATTAAGTTGGGAATACTATTTATTAAAACTGATAAATATAATATATTTATTTATTATTTCATTTTGGATCTTCATATATATACCGTAAAGAACATGACATTTATTGATATAAACAAAAGGCATTGAAACATTTTTTGATTGAACATAAAATGCCTTGATAACCTATTTCATTGATTCTGCAGAACAATGAGCAAGCGTGATTTAGGTTAAGATATGGGCGATTTCGGCTTCACCCAGAGCAAACACGCATGCACTGTTTGTTGGATTAAAGAGCGCATGCGCAAAGAGACGTAATCGGCGGTTAATTATATGCAAAAAAATAGCTACGATAGGTTAGTGCTTTTGGATATGTACTGCCCATATTGGAAGGCTGGATTAGGTGACGTCCTGATGAAATAATAAAAGTTGATTTTATGCCGTTATTCAGCTTCATTTCACAATGAAAATAAGTTAGTTAGTTTTTTATTATATATATATGTGTTGAAATGTGGGTTCCATTTTCAGTACAAAAGACAAAAGTTAGTAATCCTTTAAGTACAAGTTTAAGGTTTTTTTTTTATTACCACAATGAAACACTGTTTAACATCCTTTTAATCCTTCAGGATTCAAAGACATTTTAGACCATTGAGTGCTTGCAATTTTGCGGCAGCTTGGGGATGGTGCTTTCCTGTTCCAGCATGACTGTGTCCCTGTGCATAAAACAAGGTTGATGAAGACATGACTTGACAAGTGTGGTGTGGAGGAACTCAAGTGGCCTGCACAGAGGCCTGACCATAACCCCATTTGGGATGAATTGGAACTCTGATTGAGAACTAGACCTTCTTGTCAAACATCAGTGTCTGACCAAACAAATGCTTTTTTGAATAAATAAGCTGACATTTCCACAGACGCATTCCAAAATCTTGTGGAAAGCTTCCCCAAAAGATCTGCAGTTGTTGTTGCAACAAAGAAGGGGTCAACTCCATATTAACGCCCATGGTTTTGGAATAGGATGTTCAATAAACTCACATAGGTGTGATGGTCATGTAGTGCACTTTAATACAAAAACTGGCTAGTTTATATGAAACTTTGGGGCTAGTCACACTTACTTAAGGAACGAGAGAACACATTTTTACGTAGCTATAGGCAGACTCATCTGTTGGCGCTCTACAAATAACTGACAATAATACTAAGTCCTGATTAAATATTTCAATAGTTGTTTAGATTTTTAATAATGATCCATAGTAAAATAATTTCTGAGCATAATCACCAGGTATAATAAGTAGAACAAGATGCATCAACCTTAAATATTAATATTAAAATAAATAACATCTGCATTTTTTATTTTTTCCATTTAAATAAGAATGGTTTAGTAGTATTTTTAACTCTGTATGTTATTATCTATCAGTATTGCACAAGTGTTTTGGTTGTAAAGGCTAGCACTTTGGTAATCATGGAGTATTGTGTCCTGGCATGAGTGCCAGAATTGAATTGAAGAGGTTAAATAATGGACCTCTCTGGGGCGGAGCCAACTTCTGCCATAGCAGGACGCAACTTAGGGGAGCTCCTGAGCTAAACTTGGAACTTTTAGTTAATACCTTGATCTATCTATCCCCTACATGGTACAACTTGCGTCTCAACAACTAGACTTTCTATGCAAGGAGTGAGGGGCTTCTGAAAACAAAAAGTTATAATGCTAGTTTAACTTGAATCTAACTGAACAGCCACGCGGGAGTCTACTACCTCAATATGGCTGCCCTCTTACAAGCCTGACCTGTTAACTCTCCAGTCTTGGAGCTCTGCTGGGATGAACTGAAGATTGCTCATTAAGGACAACTTTGCAATCTGCTGAATAACGGAGATAAGGTACATCAAGCCACTCTATCACTACTTTAACCCAGCGAGAGACACTACCTGCATTATCGAAAGAAGCAACACCTCCCCCTTTAACATGGCCCTAGCGACATATATCCTTGCCGAAATCAGCTCCTTACTTGAACAGTACCAGACCAATTTTGACAACACCCTAAGAGCTGTACATGCCGATCCTCCCAGGGTTAACCTCCCTCAGGATTCCCCAGCAGCGTGTACAGGCACTGAGGACTGGTGTCCGCCACAAGCACTGTTAAGTGCAGCTACCACCGCACAGTATATCACCTCTCCTGAGTGTCAGGAACCAGTGGGGCATAAATGTGAGACCTACGGTGCTATCATGGTTAACAAAGCATGTACCCCGTTCCAGATGGGAACCTGTAGAGGACGCCTGCTGATTGTTAGTGTTCCACATCTTAATGCAGTACCTTTATGGCCTACATCATGTAAGCTGAGTTCTCCCCTTGCAATACATACGGCTAGGTCCTATTCACCCAGGGGGTCTTTGGGGGCTTTCCCTTTGTTCCGTAATGCAACTACTGAAGAGAGTGAGCCTACATCTCATGTCCTCACTACCGGTCATGAATTGAATGATGACCCATCAGAATGCTCATTAGAGCGGATACTGCAGCTGGACACAGATGTCATGATCCCTAGAGGCATTGGATAAGGGGTCAGCTTTAAATTTTACCAAGTCCATTTCATTTACTGTGGACCTCTGTGTGACTTTGATTATGGTGACGGCGTGCTTGCCTATTTCTGAACTGTCCATCATGAGTCTACACTTATATCTGTTTTGTTCATTATTAAGCAAAGTTTGCTTGTTCATATTGTTGACATATTATGTGAAGGTGATAGTGCAGTTTATTTTGTGCCGATATACTTCTCTGCCTGCAGTTCTCTCCCCACCTGGAGCAATCATATGGAAATTGTCTTTGTTAATTTGCTCTTCCTAGTTTCATAGCCCTTAATCATTTAAACCATCTATATTATTATAATACACTACACTCCGAAATTTTAACTAATATCTTTTTGATGGCTGATGTAGATTCCACTTTCTACCACTGGAGGGGAGTAGAGATTTGCTTTTACTTTAAACACAGCAGATACGTGTCTAATCTTGGTTTTGATTTCATGTCACTTGGGACTGCCTCAAGATGCCTAATAATATATATATCGAGTTACCCCCTGCAGATTTTTTATTTATATACATACAGGTCATAACCAGGTAGCTATACATTTTTCTTTTCTGCCTCCTTCTGATTAAAAGAGCTAATCCTACCAGCAGAGGAATGATGACTGTCACTGTCTCCATTATCTATGCTAAGCTCTGAGCTTTAAGTGTGTCCACAGATTTAACAGTTAAAAGTGGATGAGACATACTGCAGTCCAGTGCATCTTTTCCTACTAAAGACTTTTTTGCATGTTCAGCGCACGCAGTTTCTAATGTTTAGTTTTACTAGTTTTTTTTTTTTTTGGTTTATCTATAGTCCAATTTGGCACATATTTTATGTTCCTGTTAATTAGGACACAAGGCTTAGATCCTAATGCATTGCATGTATATCCATATGCATATTGTGTTCTACTGCACCAATGCGCCTAGGAATGAAATCACTGTTTAATTGCTGGTTACTATTAATGTATAACTGTATTTTATTCTTACAAGCAACCCTATAATATTACTAGTGAATGCAACTCTGTTCTACCCATATGGTTTAGTTAGATTTGTTTTCTCCTTTCTAATGTTCCACCAAACATTTAAGACTATCTCCAATATTTTGGGTGTGAGTAGCTCCTTGGAAAAATTCACAACTTACCACTTGACTAATTTAATTGTTTTGCCCGTCGCCTGGACATAGGGCCCGTGCCCAGGGGGCGGGGATAGGTTACAAGGGAATGTGAAAAACTGTTTACTTCTCATCATAGCTCCGGTCCCACTATGCTCTAGTTATACATTGATAAATATCTGATATGTTAGGTGCTACTTTAGCCAATTCAGATTCATAGATCATATAGAGAGAGAGATCATTCCCATATTTGCTGTGATTCCTACTCATTAGTCTATAGTCATCCTACCATGAATCCAGGCTAATAATTTTTTTTTTTCTGATAGGCTGGTCCTGCGTTCATCTAGATAGGCAAGGCCATAGTATGCGCTACATAAAGATTAAACTAACCGCAATAGAGCAATTTTGAGGACTCCAGATTGGGCATCCTCGCATATAAGAGCCTTCATTAGTTCAGAATACACCTAGCTTACTTCTTTTAGTTATTCGTGCACTCTTTAGTTTATATATTTGTCTCCTAGCTTACTTAATTACCACCTCCCCCCCCTCTATATAATACACCTCCTATAACAGGAGGGTTAACTAGGCGATTTCTCTCGCCAATACCGCACCCTAGATATATTCTTCATTATCTATTGCACTATAGCTATATATTTTACCCCACAACTTTACCATATGACAGACTGTTAAAAAAGAGCCTCTAACTCTCATATGCTTATTTTTACTCTTTCCTCTAGTTGTTGAGAGGCCAGAACTCAAAAAAGGGAAAAAAAAAATTCAAAATTTGAGGTAAACAGCAATAGACCCACGAGTGGTCTTCCCTATTTCAGGTAGCCTTCTACTATTGCAAAAATATTTCAAGGTGTTGTGTTCGACTAGTACAGTGCGATAATAGTGTCCATATGACTCTTGTGAACAACCCCTCATTAGAGGCCCCAACAGGTGCGGGAATCACAGAGTTTACAGGTAAAAAAGAACCGTTCCTATAATATACACTTCAGACTTATGATATGCATAAACAGCGTGCTTACCACTCCGGTGTCAATCGATAACTGTATATTTCAGACAGTTCAGCTTGGTAGCGGATACAAATGACTCAGAAGTACTTGTTAGTAAACCGTCTGCCCTCCGGCATGAACGCTGTATATACTTCACTGTTAATTTCAACAGGTGAGTACCTGTGACGTATACTGTCCTATGTTAGAACTGTTGGAGCTCTCCTGAACTCGTATTAAATATCAACAAATATGCAACAAAGTTTCACAGTTCAATCAATAGGATTTCAGAGAGAGAGAGAGATGATAAGTAAAATTTAAAATGTCATTTTATTGAATTCGTTAAAACAGACCTGGCACAGCACACAGAAATCCCCACTGCTGACGCGTCAGCAGTGGGGATTTCTGTGTGCTGTGCCAGGTCTGTTTTAACGAATTCAATAAAATGACATTTTAAATTTTACTTATCATCTCTCTCTCTCTCTGAAATCCTATTGATTGAACTGTGAAACTTTGTTGCATACTATTGCAAAAATCCCATTCGGTTAGGGGGTCCAAGAGTGGCCCTCGATTAAACGAGAAGGCTTCAGCTTGTATTGGCGTAACTGAATTATGTTTCTACATAGTATTCTAAGCGTTCCTTAAGTTTGTTATCTTGCTAGATGATGTTATTAATAATGCTCGCATTTATATTAACACTCCTTGTATTTTCAGCTTTGCATTATGTTTCTGGTGATGACATTTATGGTGTGTTTTAATGATATCTCTGTATGCCATCTTTTACCTCAATAAAAAAAAATATATAAAAAAAAAAAATAAAATAATGGACCTCTCTTCTTTTATTCAGTTCACAGATGACCCGACTCTCGCCATCTGCAATGACAGTGGAGGATCAGTGTTTGAGCTAACATTTAAGTAAGTTATTTTATTATTCTAATGAGTTGTACTCTCCAGCTGAGTAGGGAGCTCAGTATCGGTGTCCTCGCTTCACTAAATAGAGGGTTATAGGAAAGTTGTAAGTGAAGTGGTCTTTTAAGTACTAAAGGAGTTTTCTAGTCATCTTTTTAATCCCATTTTTGCTCCATCTTCATTAAAGTACCATTAAATACAGTAGAATTACCTAATCAACAAATGCATAATAAAAAAGGCTATGAAACACACTTAGGGGCCAATTCAATAAAATGTGCAGTTCTAGACATGGTTTTCCACGCCAACACTCGCTGGGGCAGCCTTATTGAATTCTATATTAAAAAAAGTGTCTTTCCCTGCGAGTGGCGAGATGTTTCCCACAAAAATAGCGAGTGCTCTCTGCTAGGTAGAAGATCACAATGGAGAGCAAAGTACAAAGGAATCCGGTGTGTTTTAAAACTTGAATATTACACCTAGTGCTAATCAAATTACGCTGTTTTCAGTGCCTTTATCTTAAATTTGCTGTAATTTTCTTATGCATAGGTTTCCTTTCAGAGTAATTAGTGTACTGAGTATTTTGCTAAAAGCTTGTTACCTTTTAGTGAGAAGTCTAGTGCACAATTGTTTATCGAATTATGCTATGGTATGAGAGAAAATGTCATATAAGCCCATATTATGAAAAAAACAAGAATTACAGTTTGTATTTTGTACTTTAGAACTATGAATTTCTTTGTGTTTTTTTCTCACCCAATGTACAGTGAGGCCCCGGTTTACGCACGACTCGGTATACAAAATTTCGGTTTACGAAATCGAAATTTGAAGAAAATTTGACTCGGTTTACGAATTTTTTTCGCAATACGAAACAAAATGCCGGTTTGCCCCCCTCGGTTTACGAATATTTTTCGCAATACGAAACAAAATGCCGGTTTGCCCCCCTCGGTTTACGAATATTTTTCGCAATACGAAACCAGTGGCCCCTGTGCCCCCTGCATACTCAAGTATGATTGAATTAATGAAGTTTGGGTACCAGTGTAGAGGTGTTGGAGAGGTTTTGGAGCCATTTTGCAGCAAGTTGTTAAGCCTTTTGGAGCCATTTGCAGCAAGTTGTGGAGCCTTTTGGAGACATTGGAGCCATTTGCAGCAAGTTGTTAAGCCTTTTGGAGCCTTTTGGAGCCTTTTTTGGACACTTTACTTGAATTTTTTCGGACCTCCGGAACGCATTAATTGATTTTCAATGCATTCCTATGGGAAACCGTGTTTCGGTTTACGAATTTTTCGCAATACGAAACGACCCGGAGAACGAATTAAATTCGTAAACCGAGGCCTCACTGTATTTGAATTATGATTTACGCTGTGCATATGTAATACAATTTATTCCTGTGTAATTTTCTTACAAATTTTATGTTTTTGATAAAATACAATTTTTGGTGAACAAGTTTGTTATGATTTTTGATCAACCTTAACGATACATTTTTTTCCTGCGTATTTTTAGGTGAATTTGTTTTGTATGATTTTAAAATTACGAATTTCATTGTGTAGTTTTGTAATTTATGCGTCTCCTTCCCGTACAAAAATGTAGTATAGGTCCCTTAGCAAGACACCCTGTTTTCACGGTAAAAAGTAATTTCACCAGGGAAATAGGACTGGCAAGCAATCTTATAGAATCTCACCAGCCTAGAGAACTTTAAATAATCGGCCCCTTAGTCTAAATCTCAAATGTGTAGTGGATTTTTTTTCTGAAAAAGTTAATTTTATTCCGTCTTGCACAATGTGGCATCTATTAGCCAATTACAAAATGCATGATATACATATATACTGTGAATTTGTGCATATACTCAGTAGGAGCTGGTGCCTTAGAAAGTGTGCATAAAAAAAGACTATCAGCATTCAGGGGTGGACTAAGACCAATCAGGGCCTCAGGCAAAAATTAGGGAAGGGCTCCCAATGTCTCATACTGACCCAAATGTATTAAAATGTATGCAAATGAACATGGTAGCCTCCCTGCCCTGCCCCCACCAGGCCCCCCAACCTCCAGGGTCAGGACCACCAACATCAATGGCCAGAGACAGGGCCCCCAACCTCCAGGGCCAGGCGCCACACTCCATGGCCCTCACAGCGACATACCCCTGACAGGGCCCCCCATACTCTAGGGTCCCCCAAGCAACAAACCCCACATCCAGGCACAAGGTCCCCTCTAAACCCACACTTAACTGCTTAGTTATTGTTAGGGCAGCTGTCAGCCCCAGCTTAAGCAGCACACCAGGAGCCATTGAGATGCCATTTGTGGGCCCCCTACATGCTGGGCACTCGGTCCAGGTCCTATTTGCCTGGCTGCTCAGTTCGCCCCTGTCCACATTTTGATAATGGAATTGTATTGGAAAGTTGTTTACAATTGCATGCTCATCTGAATCATGAAAGTTTAATTTTGACTTTAGTATTGCTTTAAAGCAGTGGGCCTCCCCTTTGGTAACAATTTTACGATGAGCACGCCCCCAGATATTATTAAAGGGCCATAATACCCAAATGTTTAAACACTTGAAAGTGATGCAGCATAGCTGTAAAAAGCTGACTAGAAAATATCTCCTGAACATCTCTATGTAAAAAAGAAAGATATTTTACCTCAAAAGTTCCTCAGTAGCCACCTCCCATTGTAAAGGATTTCTAAGCAGCATTTTAGTGTGTCTGTCCTGGGACATCTGAAGGGATGAGCATCGTGCACTCTCATCTTATTTCACCAATCAGGTAAAGGAAGTTTACAATGAAATCTCATGAGAGTCAAGTCAAATCTCATGAGATCACAGTAAAAGTTCATGACCTCAGCACTGCTGATGCTGATTGGCTGCTGTTCATTTCTTCATTTCTTTTATTTTTTTTACCTGCAGCTGGCAGCAGCTGAATTATAACTTTTTACACAGAACTTACTCTGCTGAGCTGAGGAGATTGTGAGGTAAAATATCTTCCTTTTTTACATAGAGATGCTCAGGTGATATTTTCCTGTCAGCTTTTTACAGTTATACTGCATCAGTTTCAAGTGATTTAGCATATGAGTATTATGTCCCTTTAAATTTAAAGCCCACACTCTCTCTCACACACACAAGCACACACTCTCACACACACAAGCACACACTCTCTCTCACACACACAAGCACACGCACTCTCACACACACAAGCACACACTCTCTGTCACACACATACAGAATGGCACAATATTGATTTGACTGCAAATGGAGTGTATTATACAAGGGGGATAACAGAGGAAAGTAGGGACCTTAAAATATAGGAGCCAGACCTAGGGGCCCAGGATACACAATATATTGCTACATGACCACAAGTCCCACAACAGGGCCTTGACAGGGCTGCACACAATGTTAAATACCACCCCACTTTACTCTGTGCTACTGACCGTTAAGGCTCTTCTCTCAACAACCAGCAAATAATCCATTTTTTCACTCCTTCAAAGCATTTTTGGTTCAGCACCCTGGATAGCGCTTGCCGAATGGTGGCTACATTTAGCCACCAATCTGCAATCGCTACCCAGGTACTGAACAAAATAAGGGCTCGTAAACTTACATTCCTGTTTTTTTAAATAAAAGATACCAAGGGAACAAAGAAAAATTGATAATAGGAGTAAATTAGAAAGTTGCTAAAAATTGCATGAACTATCTGAATCATGAATGAAAATGTGGGTTGAGTATCCCTTTAACTCCATGAAGAAAAGAATTGTAGCATTTTCATGTAGTGCTCTTTCATATGTTTAATAGTTTTTTGTTTTTTTTTGTGCTGAAATTGGGAATCAATGATCATAGCCTAGCTCCACTGCTCTTAAAAAATTAATAGCAAACTTAACTAGATTCACAGTCATCTTACTTTCTTCAAATATTAGATTTTATGAAATATGCATAGATAACTGATTAAAAGTATTTGAATGAGAAACTAGTTACCTCTGCTTTGAGGTCTACATTGTGTCAAATTATTTAATTGTGTTACAATGATTCAAAAGTGCAGTCTGTTTGCATGTGTACAAACTAAATACAAATAAATATCCAAAAATGCTCACTTTTGTTTAATAAAGATTGATGAAATCTGAATTATTTTAGTCAAATTTGAATTTTACTTTAGTGGGTCAAGCTTAAAGGGACAATGAACCCAAATTTTTTCTTTTGTGATTCAGATAGAGCATGCAATTTTAAGCAACGTTCTCATTTACTCCTATTATCATTTTTTCTTCGTCCTCTTGCTATCTTTATTTGAAAAAGAAGGTGTCTAAGATTTTTTGGTTCAGAACTCCGGACAGCACTTTTCTATTGGTGGATGAGTCCTGATCAAACTATGCTATCCTGGGCATATACCTTAAAAAATTACAGCTGGCCAGCAATAATAACTCCGGTGACCGGCAGGCATCATTCTAGCTCATTATAACAGGTGAGAGACAGATCTCTGGGATCTCTAAGACACATGACTGAGTCACTGAGGGCCCTGTCCGATAAAGCTACGGGAGCTATATAGAGGTAACACTAACAACGGCAACTGCCGATATCAGCTACAAACAATATAATCAGCTGCTAACTAGAGGGGTCCGGACAGAGAGAAACTCACCTCATCTCGCTATACCGCTATTGCGGAGCAGCCACAAGAATATATGTAGTGCTAGAAACAGGGCGCCGCCATCTTAGGCCTCCCCACGCTACAAAGTGCGCAACTAATTTGCCTCCTCAAACGCAGCTAACTAAAACTACACTAAACAGTGCTCAGGCTGGTACAAGTGGACACAGGCACATGAGGCTGCAGTGGAGAGATACCAATGACTGATAGAAGGGAAGGGTAAAAAAAAAAGAGAAGTAGAGCTACAAGAACACATGAAGAGAGACCGAAGTCATTCGTGGTTCCTATGATTACTTTAAAAAAAAACAAACAAAAAAACGTCAGAGCAGTAGTCAATGTGTTAAAACACATCATTTTATACTGATACAGGCTGTGACATATTATAGTGAGCCTATACTACTGAAGCCGACTTCTACATATTTAACCTTACAGCACTCTTAATATACAAAACAGACTACTTGTGCTGTTTACACCCTTTGGCCCTATCAAAATGGCTACTAGGAGAAATACTAAACAAGACAAACTTTCCAAGCCCCTATCAGGGAAATCCCTGCCTATATCATCCTACATGCAGCGTTCTGATCATTCTGAGGCCAGAAATAAAAGGCTTTCTGGAGATACCCCAGCCGCCACTGACCCTAATCTGCAACCTGAGGACACACAAATGTCTGCGTCTATTTTTCACGACTTGCCATCCAAGCAAGACATTGGTGACATTGTTCGCACATGCATGAGAGAGGAGCTTGCGGGCATGAAAAAGGATATCCACACCTTAGGATTCCAGGTGGAGTACTTGGAGGGCAACCAGGAAGAGATTAAAGAAGATGTACAAAATCTTACTGACCAAGTCACACAACATCAAGAAATTATTTCCTCACTCCAAGAAAAACTAGAGGACTTGGAGAATCGAAGACAAAGAAAAAACATACGCATCAGGGGAGTCCCCGAAAGCATTCTTCCAAGAGACTTTCCTGTCTATTTGCAATCCCTATTCCAACAGATAAAAGACTCAACTAGTATCTCAGAGATCCAATGGGTGAGAGCGCATAGATCACTTAGACCCAAGCCGCCAGATACGGCCCCTCCAAGAGACATAATTATCCGTTTCAAAAAGTTCTTGGGAAAAAGAAATGCTCATGAACCAGTCACGGAAACTACAACCATTCAGATACAGAGGGAATGTATTACAATTTTATCAAGACTTATCCTTCCAAACACTGCAGAGGAGAAAGGATTTTGCACCCGCTTCACATCGCTTCTACGGAACAAGAAGATCCCTTATCGCTGGGGTTTTCCCACTCAGATATGGGTTTTAAGGAATAACACTCTGCAGAACATCGGAGGACATTGCTTCTTTCTGCAAAACACTGGAATTAGACTCTCCACAGCTATCTGAAACTCCAAGCACCTCATCCTCATCGCCTTCTAGAAGGAACATGGACTCATCCACTTCTTGGACCATTGTGGCCAATAAACAGGACAAAGTCAATAAATCGCCAAGACTGCTGACCAATCCTCCAAAACCTACACTTCTGACACAAGATAAGTCCGACACAATGATTCCCATGAGCCTCACTTGACTGCTGCTTTGAACTGAATTGAATTCTTTTAGAAGTTTACCTGCTGGGTATTGTATATGATTGTTTTACACACTACACTTGAATGTATAAAGGTTTAATAATCTCATACTTCATATATCTGAATAATCATACCCATCTCTGTATTCTCAACGTAACTGCTATTTATGCTGTCTATTTAGATAGGACCACTATAGACGTGGACCTTATGTGTTCCTTACCTCTATTTGCACTGAGTAGGAGCTAGTTTTTCTCAAAGTTTCTAATAGACTAGCTAAATTATTATGCTTAAAGGGAAAGTAAACCTTAAAAATAGTGCAGAATTATATAACATTATATTAGCCAAACTTTATAAAACCTAATGTACCCTATTAATTTTTTTTAAAAAACGCTGTTTTACAGACCCGCTCTCTGTACTCTGCTGAGCGGGTCTGTTATATTTACTCAGCGCATCGGGCCAGCTGTATAGTCACAGCCCGGCCCGACCGCGCCATAAGACTAAGTGCAGCTCGCTCCTGCTCTGTCTGACAGCAGGAGCGAGCTGCACTTAGTCTTATGGCGCGGTCGGGCCGGGCTGTGCCTATACAGCTGGCCCGATGCGCTGAGTAAATATAACAGACCCGCTCAGCAGAGCACAGATAGCGGGTCTGTAAAACAGCGTTTTTTAAAAAAAATTAGTAGGGTACATTAGGTTTTTATAAAGTTTGGCTAATATAATGTTATATAATTCTGCACTATGTGCAGAATTATATAACATTATTTTTAAGGTTTACTGTCCCTTTAATAAAGCTCCACTGAACCTATCTTCTTCTTTAGCACAATTTACATAAAATAGTTATTTGTACTTTGTTGTTCTCGACATAATGTTTGCCCAGGAAGCAAGCCACTTAACAGGATATACCGCTATGTAGGACTTGCTGAGTAGGTTCCCCCACATGTTGCTCTCAGTATAGCCTACATTAGGAAGAGAGCCTTTTATTGTTTTGTCTTGTTTGTTATGTTCTGTTTGTTTATACTGTTTACAATGTTATTCATAGTTGAAAATATATGCTATTATGAGAGTTGCCTTGTTATGTACAATGCTAGGATGCATACAGTTCTACATACTCTTGTATTATCCCCTCCTACATCAGCTTCTAGTTCATATCACACTCCTATACAATACATGACACTCATATACCATATAGATGTCACACGCTAAGCATGATATGGTACGCCATTTGACACTAACTCAGAATGCAAAGGGATTAAATTCGCCTCACAAGAGATCAAAGGCCCTATCGGACCTAGTTATGCGTCATGCTGACATTCTATTCTTGCAGGAGACCAATTTTAGACACCAGAAGGAACCCAAGTATTTTGGGAAACTATACACAACTCACTACCATAGCTCCGGATCGTCAAAGAAAAACAGAGTGAGTATCTTGTTCCATAAATCCCTTCCATTCACTTTACACCACAAGATAACTGATAAAGAGGGGCGATTCCTGGGTCTTATGGGCCTTCTCTATGGCAGACCAGTCACCTTTATCAATATTTATGCACCTAACACCAACCAACTCCCTTTTTTCCACTACATGTTTAGGAAAATTTTCGACCTAGCTGTAGGCCCAATATTTTTAGCCGATTTTAATGTATCCATACATCCCAAAACTGACAACACTAACCCTATCATACAAATTTCACATAAACTCACCACTATATTGTGGAGGGGTTTTAAAGATTTAAATCTATGACACCTGGAAGTTTGTGCATTATGACACCAGAGATTTCACCTTTTTCTCCCATCCTAAAAAACTTACAGTAGGCTAGACTACATTTTTACAAACCAAAAAAGCCTCACCCATGTCCACAAATGTGACATATCCCCCACTTCATGGTCAGACCACTCAGCAGTCATCTATGGAAGCTAGATGACTCTCTCTTAGACTTCCCTGACTCAGTTGTCAAACTTACGAACACCATAACTGAATATTTCAGACTTAATTCACATTCTGTTAACAATAACCATACACTTTGGGAAGCACACAAATGTGTGTTACGAGGTGAATTCATTAAGCTAAAAGCACACTGCCAACAAACCCACCATAAACATTATCAGGAGTTAATGGATAAATACACAAAACTAGAATACCTATTGAAAAAATCCCCAACTGACGCCACTGCTTTAAAAGATATCCCAAAAATTTGTGAGGAACTAAATCTTTTTCTCGATATTGAATATCAATCTCACAGGAAAAAAACAAACAGCCTGTTTTACTTTGAGAGTAATAGAGCAGGCAAAATGTTAGCTAGGGCTCTAAAAAAGAAAAAAAATGTAAGTCTTATATCTATGAGCTACATCCTCCCTGTCATAAAAAAACGCTGCAAACTACCTCCGAAATCCTAAAGTCATTCCATGAATACTACACCACACTATATAACTTACCGAAAAATTCACAAACCTCAGGCCATTCTACTGCCCTAGAACAGTATTTAGATAATTGCGTGTTGCTTGCTATATCTAAAGAACAGCGAGATCAAATCAATAGACCAATTTCACTACAGGAAACTCTTTTTGCTATAAAAAGCCTGAAAATGGGCAAAAGCCCAGGACCAGATAGCTTTACAGCTAAATATTATTGCACATTCTCAAATTCTTTAGCTCCTTTCCTTACCTCATTATTCAATGAATCTAATATAAATAACCCATTCCCACCCTCAATGTTGGAGGCACAAGTACTGGTATTGCCTAAACCGGGCAAGCCACCTACGACGCCAGCCAACTTCCGCCCAATTTCTTTATTGAACATAGATATAAAAATATATGTGAAAATCTTGGCCCTCAGAATCAACCAAGTCTTGCCTGAAATTGTCCACACCAACCAAGCTGGCTTCACCCCTTTTAGAGAGGCTAGCGATAACACCACCAAAATTCTCCATCTTATGGAATATGCCCAACATCAAAAGGTCCCGTCTGTGTTTTTGTCTATGGACGAGGAGAAAGCCTTTGATAGACTAGATTGGCAATTTTTAAAATGCGCTTTTCACAAATTTGGCTTTCTCCAACATAGGTGTGTCCGGTCCACGGCGTCATCCTTACTTGTGGGATATTCTCTTCCCCAACAGGAAATGGCAAAGAGCCCAGCAAAGCTGGTCACATGATCCCTCCTAGGCTCCGCCTACCCCAGTCATTCTCTTTGCCGTTGTACAGGCAACATCTCCACGGAGATGGCTTAGAGTTTTTTAGTGTTTAACTGTAGTTTTTCATTATTCAATCAAGAGTTTGTTATTTTCAAATAGTGCTGGTACGTACTATTTACTCAGAAACAGAAAAGAGATGAAGAATTCTGTTTGTATGAGGAAAATGATTTTAGCAACCGTAACTAAAATCCATGGCTGTTCCACACAGGACTGTTGAGAGCAATTAACTTCAGTTGGGGGAACAGTTTGCAGTCCTTTGCTGCTTGAGGTATGACACATTCTAACAAGACGATGTAATGCTGGAAGCTGTCATTTTCCCTATGGGATCCGGTAAGCCATGTTTATTACGATTGTAAATAAGGGCTTCACAAGGGCTTATTTAGACTGTAGACTTTTTTTTGGGCTAAATCGATTGATATTAACACTTATTTAGCCTTGAGGAATCATTTATTCTGGGTATTTTGATATAATAATATCGGCAGGCACTGTTTTAGACACCTTATTCTTTAGGGGCTTTCCCAAAGCATAGGCAGAGTCTCATTTTCGCGCCGGTGTTGCGCACTTGTTTTTGAGAGGCATGGCATGCAGTCGCATGTGAGAGGAGCTCTGATACTTATAAAAGACTTCTGAAGGCGTCATTTGGTATCGTATTCCCCTTTGGGTTTGGTTGGGTCTCAGCAAAGCAGATACCAGGGACTGTAAAGGGGTTAAAGCTTAAAACGGCTCCGGTTCCGTTATTTTAAGGGTTAAAGCTTCCAAAATTGGTGTGCAATATTTTCAAGGCTTTAAGACACTGTGGTGAAAGTTTGGTGAATTTTGAACAATTCCTTCATGTTTTTTCGCAATTGCAGTTATAAAGTGTGTTCAGTTTAAAATTTAAAGTGACAGTAACGGTTTTATTTCAAAACGTTTTTTGTACTTTCTTATCAAGTTTATGCCTGTTTAACATGTCTGAACTACCAGATAGACTGTGTTCTGAATGTGGGGAAGCCAGAATTCCTATTCATTTAAATAAATGTGATTTATGTGATAATGACAATGATGCCCAAGATGATTCCTCAAGTGAGGGGAGTAAGCATGGTACTGCATCATTCCCTCCTTCGTCTACACGAGTCTTGCCCACTCAGGAGGCCCCTAGTACATCTAGCGCGCCAATACTCCTTACTATGCAACAATTAACGGCTGTAATGGATAATTCTGTCAAAAACATTTTAGCCAAAATGAACCCTTGTCAGCGTAAGCGTGGATGCTCTGTTTTAGTTACTGAAGAGCATGACGACGCTGATATTAATATCTCTGAAGGGCCCCTAACCCAATCTGAGGGGGCCAGGGAGGTTTTGTCTGAGGGAGAAATTACTGATTTAGGGAACATTTCTCAGCAGGCTGAATCTGATGTGATTACATTTAAATTTAAATTGGAACATCTCCGCATTTTGCTTAAGGAGGTATTATCCACTCTGGATGATTGTGAAAATTTGGTCATCCCAGAGAAACTATGTAAAATGGACAAGTTCCTAGAGGTGCCGGGGCTCCCAGAAGCTTTTCCTATACCCAAGCGGGTGGCGGACATTGTTAATAAAGAATGGGAAAGGCCCGGTATTCCTTTCGTCCCTCCCCCCATATTTAAAAAATTGTTTCCTATGGTCGACCCCAGAAAGGACTTATGGCAGTCAGTCCCCAAGGTCGAGGGAGCGGTTTCTACTTTAAACAAACGCACCACTATTCCCATAGAGGATAGTTGTGCTTTCAAAGATCCTATGGATAAAAAATTAGAAGGTTTGCTTAAAAAGATGTTTGTTCAGCAGGGTTACCTTCTACAACCCATTTCATGCATTGTCCCTGTCACTACAGCCGCATATTTCTGGTTTGATGAACTGATTAAGGTGCTCGATAGTGACTCTCCTCCTTATGAGGAGATTATGGACAGAATCAATGCTCTCAAATTGGCTAATTCTTTCACTCTAGACGCCTCTTTGCAATTGGCTAAGTTAGCGGCTAAGAATTCTGGGTTTGCTATTGTGGCGCGCAGAGCGCTTTGGTTGAAATCTTGGTCGGCTGATGCGTCTTCCAAGAACAAGCTACTAAACATTCCTTTCAAGGGGAAAACGCTGTTTGGTCCTGACTTGAAAGAGATTATCTCTGATATCACTGGGGGTAAGGGCCACGCCCTTCCTCAGGATCGGCCTTTCAAGGCAAAAAATAGACCTAATTTTCGTCCCTTTCGTAAAAACGGACCAGCCCAAGGTGCTACGTCCTCTAAGCAAGAGGGTAATACTTCTCAGGCCAAGCCAGCTTGGAGACCAATGCAAGGCTGGAACAAGGGAAAGCAGGCCAAGAAACCTGCCACTGCTACCAAGACAGCATGAAATATTGGCCCCCGATCCGGGACCGGATCTGGTGGGGGGCAGACTCTCTCTCTTCGCTCAGGCTTGGGCAAGAGATGTTCTGGATCCTTGGGCGCTAGAAATAGTCTCCCAGGGTTATCTTCTGGAATTCAAGGGACTTCCCCCAAGGGGGAGGTTCCACAGGTCTCAGTTGTCTTCAGACCACATAAAAAGACAGGCGTTCTTACATTGTGTAGAAGACCTGTTAAAAATGGGAGTGATTCATCCTGTTCCATTAAGAGAACAAGGGATGGGGTTCTACTCCAATCTGTTCATAGTTCCCAAAAAAGAGGGAACGTTCAGACCAATCCTAGATCTCAAGATCTTAAACAAATTTCTCAAGGTCCCATCGTTCAAGATGGAAACCATTCGAACTATCCTTCCTTCCATCCAGGAAGGTCAATTCATGACCACGGTGGATTTAAAGGATGCGTATCTACATATTCCTATCCACAAGGAACATCATCGGTTCCTAAGGTTTGCATTCCTGGACAAACATTACCAGTTCGTGGCGCTTCCTTTCGGATTAGCCACTGCTCCAAGGATTTTCACAAAGGTACTAGGGTCCCTTCTAGCGGTGCTAAGACCAAGGGGCATTGCAGTAGTACCTTACCTGGACGACATTCTGATTCAAGCGTCGTCCCTCCCTCGAGCAAAGGCTCACACGGACATCGTCCTGGCCTTTCTCAGATCTCACGGCTGGAAAGTGAACGTGGAAAAGAGTTCTCTATCCCCGTCAACAAGGGTTCCCTTCTTGGGAACAATTATAGATTCCTCAGAAATGAGGATTTTTCTAACAGAGGCCAGAATAACAAAGCTTCTGGACTCTTGTCGGATTCTTCATTCCGTTCCTCTTCCTTCCGTAGCTCAGTGCATGGAAGTGATCGGGTTGATGGTAGCGGCAATGGACATAGTTCCTTTTGCGCGCATTCATCTAAGACCATTACAACTGTGCATGCTCAGTCAGTGGAATGGGGACTATACAGACTTGTCTCCAAAGATACAAGTAAATCAGAGGACCAGAGACTCACTCCGTTGGTGGCTGTCCCTGGACAACCTGTCACAAGGGATGACATTCCGCAGACCAGAGTGGGTCATTGTCACGACCGACGCCAGTCTGACGGGCTGGGGCGCGGTCTGGGGATCCCTGAAAGCTCAGGGTCTTTGGTCTCGGGAAGAATCTCTTCTACCGATAAATATTCTGGAACTGAGAGCGATATTCAATGCTCTCAAGGCTTGGCCTCAGCTAGCAAGGACCAAGTTCATACGATTTCAATCAGACAACATGACGACTGTTGCGTACATCAACCATCAGGGGGGAACAAGGAGTTCCCTAGCGATGGAGGAAGTGACCAAGATTATTCTATGGGCGGAGTCTCACTCCTGCCACCTGTCTGCTATCCACATCCCGGGAGTGGAAAATTGGGAAGCGGATTTTCTGAGTCGTCAGACATTGCATCCGGGGGAGTGGGAACTCCATCCGGAAATCTTTGCCCTAGTCACTCAGCTGTGGGGCATTCCAGACATGGATCTGATGGCCTCTCGTCAGAACTTCAAAGTTCCCTGTTACGGGTCCAGATCCAGGGATCCCAAGGCGGCTCTAGTGGATGCACTAGTAGCACCTTGGACCTTCAAACTAGCTTATGTGTTTCCGCCGTTTCCTCTCATTCCCAGGCTGGTAGCCAGGATCAATCAGGAGAGGGCGTCGGTGATCTTGATAGCTCCTGCGTGGCCACGCAGGACTTGGTATGCAGATCTGGTGAATATGTCATCGGCTCCACCTTGGAAGCTACCTTTGAGACGAGACCTTCTTGTTCAGGGTCCGTTCGAACATCCGAATCTGGTTTCACTCCAGCTGACTGCCTGGAGATTGAACGCTTGATTTTATCGAAGCGAGGTTTCTCAGATTCTGTTATCGATACTCTTGTTCAGGCCAGAAAGCCTGTAACTAGAAAGATTTACCACAAAATTTGGAAAAAATATATCTGTTGGTGTGAATCTAAAGGATTCCCTTGGGACAAGGTTAAGATTCCTAGGATTCTATCCTTCCTTCAAGAAGGATTGGAAAAAGGATTAGCGGCAAGTTCCCTGAAGGGACAGATTTCTGCCTTGTCGGTGTTACTTCACAAAAAGCTGGCAGCTGTGCCAGATGTTCAAGCCTTTGTTCAGGCTTTGGTTAGAATTAAGCCTGTTTACAAACCTTTGACTCCTCCTTGGAGTCTCAATTTGGTTCTTTCAGTTCTTCAGGGGGTTCCGTTTGAACCCTTACATTCCGTTGATATTAAGTTATTATCTTGGAAAGTTTTGTTTTTAGTTGCAATTTCTTCTGCTAGAAGAGTGTCAGAATTATCTGCTCTGCAGTGTTCCCCTCCTTATCTGGTGTTCCATGCAGATAAGGTGGTTTTACGTACTAAACCTGGTTTTCTTCCGAAAGTTGTTTCTAACAAAAACATTAACCAGGAGATTATCGTGCCTTCTCTGTGTCCGAAACCAGTTTCAAAGAAGGAACGTTTGTTGCACAATTTGGATGTTGTTCGCGCTCTAAAATTCTATTTAGATGCTACAAAGGATTTTAGACAAACATCTTCCTTGTTTGTTGTTTATTCAGGTAAAAGGAGAGGTCAAAAAGCAACTTCTACCTCTCTCTCTTTTTGGATTAAAAGCATCATCAGATTGGCTTACGAGACTGCCGGACGGCAGCCTCCCGAAAGAATCACAGCTCATTCCACTAGGGCTGTGGCTTCCACATGGGCCTTCAAGAACGAGGCTTCTGTTGATCAGATATGTAGGGCAGCGACTTGGTCTTCACTGCACACTTTTACCAAATTTTACAAGTTTGATACTTTTGCTTCTTCTGAGGCTATTTTTGGGAGAAAGGTTTTGCAAACCGTGGTGCCTTCCATTTAGGTGACCTGATTTGCTCCCTCCCTTCATCCGTGTCCTAAAGCTTTGGTATTGGTTCCCACAAGTAAGGATGACGCCGTGGACCGGACACACCTATGTTGGAGAAAACAGAATTTATGTTTACCTGATAAATTACTTTCTCCAACGGTGTGTCCGGCCCACGGCCCGCCCTGGTTTTTTTAATCAGGTCTGATGATTTATTTTCTTTAACTACAGTCACCACGGTACCATATGGTTTCTCCTATGCAAATTTTCCTCCTTAACGTCGGTCGAATGACTGGGGTAGGCGGAGCCTAGGAGGGATCATGTGACCAGCTTTGCTGGGCTCTTTGCCATTTCCTGTTGGGGAAGAGAATATCCCACAAGTAAGGATGACGCCGTGGACCGGACACACCGTTGGAGAAAGTAATTTATCAGGTAAACATAAATTCTGTTTTCATCAAGATTTTATTGGAAAGATATTTACTCTTTACCACAACCCCCAGGCAAAAATTAGACTAAACGACACTATATCCGACCCCTTCCCTATTACCAACGGCACAAGACAGGTGTGTCCCCTGTCGCAGTTGCTATTTGTTATAGCAATTTAAATCCTGGCTTTGTATATCAGGCATAATAGAGATGTCAAAGGCTTTACCATTGGCCCATCGGAATATAAAATCACATTGTATGCCGATGACATTTTCTTAACGCTTCTAGACCCTGAAAATTCGATCCCTCCCCTAATACAAACGCTACAGACCTATGGTCTTTATTCCAATTTTCGCATTAACATAACAAAATCAGAGATGCTTGGCATTAATCAGACAGCATCTAACCTGAGCATAATCCACAATCAATTCGGTTTCCATATTCAACATAAGGCCATCAAATATCTTGGAGTTTATATCTCGCCACACCTAGATGATATAATCGCATTGAATTATAACAAAATATGCTACGCTCCTGGAACCAAAAACCACTATCACGGTTGGGTAGAGTCAATGACTTAAAAATGATCATCCTCCCAAAGATCTTATACCTCCTACAGACATTGCCTATACCCTTGCCAGACCATTTGATCTCCAATTAACAGAAACAACTGAATACATTTATTTGGTCGAATAAACGACCTCACTTTAACACTAATACCCTCTATCGCCCTAAAGACATGGGAGGAATTGGAGCCCCAAATATAAGACAATATAGACTTGCTGTTTTTCTAACACGAGTAGTAGACTGGTGTAAACATGCACATAATAAAGAATGGGTCCTATTAGAACATTCTCTTGCCAGTAGCCCTGATCTGAGTAGTAACTGCTTGACCCCAACATCCTACCGCCAATACCTAGACACTAACACCAGGGCGGTAATAGAAATATACAAGCTATGGGATAAAACCGTTAAGAGATACCCCTCTCTCTACCATACATTCATCTTTAACACCTTTGAGAAACAGTTCTAGGTTCCCATTGAGACATCTACTCCCTCCACAAACACAGCCCTCTCTCCACAATTCACTTCCACACTCACTTCTTTACCATGATAGCAAACTTAAACCTTTGACCGAGATTACCGATTTCCTGGGACCCAACTTGCAGAATTGGTATACATACCTACAAATTTCGCACTATTTATCGTCCCATCCAGATAAGGCCCATTTTGGACACCCCCTGACTAATTTTGAGAATCTTTGCTATATCTCACACCCACATAAGGGATTTCTATCACTAATTTATAGGTTGCTATCTTCAACCCTCTATTCTTCTCCTCCCACATATGTGGCAAAATGGGAAACAGAAATGGATCAACACCCGTCGCCTAAAGATTGGCATATTATTTTTAAAAAAAATGACCAAAGCCTCATCTTCCATCCCAGTAACAGAAATGAACATTAAACTACTAAGTCGATGGTATTATACGGCATCTAGACTACATCAAATGTTTCCCAACTCAACCAATGAGTGTTGGAGAGGTTGCTCTGAGACTGCTACCTTTTTTCATATCTGTTGGCAATGCCCTACAGTTAAATCATACTGGCTCTCAATTAAACCGGAAATCGAGACAGTCCTCTCCCTAACTCTTCCTTTTGACCCTTGGATTTTTCTTTTCAATAAGTTCCCTAAGATAAAATGTAAATTGAGCCTGACACTCTTAACTATTATGATAAATTCTGCCAAAAGACAAATACCGCTACATTGGAAAACAAATAATCTCCCATCTACAGGGAGTGCAGAATTATTAGGCAAATGAGTATTTTGACCACATCATCCTCTTTATGCATGTTGTCTTACTCCAAGCTGTATAGGCTCGAAAGCCTACTACCAATTAAGCATATTAGGTAATGTGCATCTCTGTAATGAGAAGGGGTGTGGTCTAATGACATCAACACCCTATATCAGGTGTGCATAATTATTAGGCAACTTCCTTTCCTTTGGCAAAATGGGTCAAAAGAAGGACTTGACAGGCTCAGAAAAGTCAAAAATAGTGAGATATCTTGCAGAGGGGTGCAACACTCTTAAAATTGCAAAGCTTCTGAAGCGTGATCATCGAACAATCAAGCGTTTCATTCAAAATAGTCAACAGGGTCGCAAGAAGCGTGTGGAAAAACCAAGGCGCAAAATAACTGCCCATGAACTGAGAAAAGTCAAGCGTGCAGCTGCCAAGATGCCACTTGCCACCAATTTGGCCATATTTCAGAGCTGCAACATCACTGGAGTGCCCAAAAGCACAAGGTGTGCAATACTCACAGACATGGCCAAGGTAAGAAAGGCTGAAAGACGACCACCACTGAACAAGACACACAAGCTGAAACGTCAAGACTGGGCCAAGAAATATCTCAAGACTGATTTTTCTAAGGTTTTATGGACTGATGAAATGAGAGTGAGTCTTGGTGGGCCAGATGGATCGGCCCGTGGCTGGATTGGTAAAGGGCAGAGAGCTCCAGTCCGACTCAGACGCCAGCAAGGTGGAGATGGAGTACTGGTTTGGGCTGGTATCATCAAAGATGAGCTTGTGGGGCCTTTTCGGGTTGAGGATGGAGTCAAGCACAACTCCCAGTCCTACTGCCAGTTTCTGGAAGACACCTTGTTCAAGCAGTGGTACAGGAAGAGGTCTGCATCCTTCAAGAAAAACATGATTTTCATGCAGGACAATGCTCCATCACACGCGTCCAAGTACTCCACAGCGTGGCTGGCAAGAAAGGGTATAAAAGAAGAAAATCTAATGACATGGCCTCCTTGTTCACCTGATCTGAACCCCATTGAGAACCTGTGGTCCATCATCAAATGTGAGATTTACAAGGAGGGAAAACAGTACACCTCTCTGAACAGTGTCTGGGAGGCTGTGGTTGCTGCTGCATGCAATGTTGATGGTGAACAGATCAAAACACTGACAGAATCCATGGATGGCAGGCTTTTGAGCGTCCTTGCAAAGAAAGGTGGCTATATTGGTCACTGATTTGTTTTTGTTTTGTTTTTGAATGTCAGAAATGTATATTTGTGAATGTTGAGATGTTATATTGGTTTCACTGGTAAAAATAAATAATTGAAATGGGTATATATTTGTTTTTTGTTAAGTTGCCTAATAATTATGCACAGTAATAGTCACCTGCACACACAGATATCCCCCTAAAATAGCTATAACTAAAAACAAACTAAAAACTACTTCCAAAACTATTCAGCTTTGATATTAATGAGTTTTTTGGGTTCATTGAGAACATGGTTGTTGTTCAATAATAAAATTAATCCTCAAAAATACAACTTGCCTAATAATTCTGCACTCCCTGTAAAGATACATGGAAATCTATAGTGACACACACACTTAAAGGGACATGAAACCCACATTTTTTCTTTCATGATTTAGAAAGAGCATACAATTATAAACAACTTTCTAATTTACTTCTATTATCTATCTTGCCTCATTCTCTTGATATTCTTTGCTGAAAAGCATATCTAGATATGCTTAGTATCTCCTGATTGGTAGCTGCATATAGATGCCTCCTGTGATTAGTTCACCTTGTTCATTGCTATTTCTTCATTAAAGTATATCTAAAGAATGAAGCAAATTAGGTAATAGAAGTAAATTGGAATATTGTTTAAAGTTGTATTCTCTACCTTAATCATGAAAGAAAATGTTTGGGAATAGTGTCCCTTTAAGTTGGAAAGATACCACTATGTACACACTAAACGTATAAACGAGTATCACAGCATCCTATTTCTATGGGAGAAATATTTGAATATTTAAATATTTAAATGTTTGGATGTTTGAATGTTTAAGGGGTTTGAATAAACAATTAGTTTTCGCTATACATTTCACAGTGGTACCATTGGATATAGATAGCCCTTAACAAATCAAATACTGTATTTTATGACGCATGTATTATTCGTGGGACAATGCATCTAGGTTTTCTTTTATATATGTAACCAGTTAATATATACTTGTACGCTTATTCATATTGTCTATTTTGTGATGGTCTCATGTTGTAAAATCTTCAAATTACATCAATACAACTTTAAAAAAAAAAAAAAAAGAATGAAGAAAATTTGATAATAGGAGTAAATAAGAAAGTTGCTTAAAATTGCATGCTCTATCTGAATCACGAAAGAAAAATATTGGGTTCAGTGTCCCTTTAACATCTTTTAGTGAGTTTACATTGTTGTAGCCTTTGACGTTTCTTTTTTCTGACCACTAGATGGCACCACATGTGCACGCCATCTTTTTTGTAGAATGAGAAAATCAGTCTTGTAAATATAGTTTAAGAGGTACCTTAGTCCAGTGATTTTTCAACCTTTTTTTTGCCGTGGCACACTTTTTTACATTAAAAAATCCTGTGGCACACCACCATCCCAAAATTTTACAAAATCACACATTATAGCCTAATACAGGCTATATATATACAGTATATATATATATATATATATATATATATATACACACACTGTACTGTGCTGTCATGGCACACTGGTTGAAAAACACTGCCTTAGTCTATCTCTCTCACTTAAAGGGACATGAATGTGTTGAAAGAAAATACTTTTTATTTCTTTCAGCACGTTAATGTGTTTGCAAACACTCTAATATGTTAAATTATTTTATTATTGCACTACAGCTTGCATAACTATAATCACAGGAAATTGGTTACTAGGTTTTTTGTAAACTGTATTAAATGTCTTATAGATGTCGCAAAGTTTCAGCTTTTATACAAGCCTGTATGAAGATTGTTAGGGCCAAAAAGTTAACTTGGTTGTAATAAGGTGTCACAATGAAAGCAATTTGAGTGCTCAGTGCTATACTAGTTTGTAATTGAGAGGCCTCCTCAGTGCTGAGCACTCCTGTATAATTTGTTGTAAAGACAAGTTAAAGGGACACTGAACCCAAACTTTTTCTTTTGTGATTCAGATAGAGCATGAAATTTTAAGCAACTTTCTAATTTACTTCTATTATCAAATTTTCTTCATTCGCTTGGTATCTTTATTTGAAATGCAAGAATGTAAGTTTAGATGCCGGCCCATTTTTGGTGAACAACCTGGGTTGTCCTTTCTGATTGATGGATAAATTCACCCACCAATAAAAAAGTGCTGTCCATAGGTCTGAACCAAAATATGAGTAAATTAGAAACTTGCTTAAAATTTCATGCTCTATCTGAATCAGGAAAGAAAAAATTTGGGTTCAGTGTCCCTTTAAACGTGTGTGTATTTGAATCAGTTATCTTACAGCAATGGTAAATGCATTATATTTTTCTGCAAGATTCCAACAGATTAAAACAGCAGTGTCTGAATATTATTAGAACATGTTTGCTGCATTTTTTTTAAATATTCAAACTCCACCTACCACTTTCCTTATTTGAAGCCTGCAGAATACTGGGGTTGCTACTGTTATTGTGTTAAAGGGACAGTCTACACCAGAATTGTTATTGTTTAAAAAGATAGATAATTCCTTTATTACCCATTCCACAGTTTTGCATAACCAACACGGTTATATTAATACACTTTTTACCTCTGTGATTACCTTGTATCTAAACATCTTCTGACAGCCCTGATCACATTACTTTTTATTTATTATCTGTTGACTTGCATTTTAGCCATTTAGTGCTGTGTTGTGTTGACTCTTAAATAACTCCACGGGCGTAAGCACAATGTTATCTATATGGCCCATATGAACTAGCAGTCTCATGTTGTGAAAAACAAATAAAAATTGTGATAAGAAGCTGTCTGTAGTGGCTTAGAAACAGGCAGAAATTTAGAGGTTTAAATGTTCTAAAGTATATTAATATAACAATGTTGGTTCTGCAAAGCTGGGGAATGGGTAGTATAGGCGTTATCTATCTTTTTAAACAATAACAATTTTAGTGTTGACAATCTCCATTGTTTGGGTTCACTAGAAATGATAAGACTGACAACAAATGAGATACAGATATGTGACAGTGATAGGCTTGTGAAGCAATGTGCTCTTTCAGTTTTCAGGACTGGAAAATCCCAAATTTTCAGACTTAAATCACATGAAAAGGGGACAAAATAAATACTGAAAGTGTATTACAAAGTTATTTTACTATGTATAATTAAGCATTTTATATTACAATCTCAAAGTGTTTACTATCCTTTTAACCCCTTCACCCAATACTGCAAGTGGGCGTGGAAATGGGGGGGAGGAAGGGAGTGGCGAGTCCTTACACTACAGCAGATTAGTTTTAAAGGAAGAGGGTGGATCGGGTCTATACGCTACAGAAGAAATATCGGTTGGAGGTGGGAAGTAGGACCTTAAACTACAGTGATAGTTTAGAGGGGATAAAAAATACATAAAAATGCATTACGTTTTTACCGATGGGAAACAGTGGGAAAGGGGAGGGTTAGAGAGCTGTTAGGGGGATCAGGTAAGTGGGAGGGTGAGAAAGCATCCCTAAACTACAGAAAATAATAAATTACTACTTAACAGGGCCGGACTGGGAAATCAGACCGACCCTGGAAATTTGTATGGCCCGGCCCAGCCCCACCTCCCTCTGACTCAGTTTTGGGAATTTAAAGTTGGTGGGAGTGGTGTGTTAGAAAATATTGGCACTGAAAACTGCCTTTACATTGTGGTCTATGGCAACTGTGTGTTCCCATAGACCGCAATGTAAATATATATGTATATGATTATATACATATATATTTATGTGTTAATATGGGTATATATACACATATTAACACATAAATATATATGTATATATTTATATTTAAAAAATGCTGCCCATCGCTGCTCTGCTTAGTATGCAGTGCTACAATAATTGAGTGGCGAGCTACTACTGGACGTCTTGTTCACTTCACAATAATAATTAAAATAAATAATACTGTACATACATGATCGATTCGTCACTTGTGATTGATTCAGAGTTCAGACTGTCTGTCTTGAACTGACTGTGCCTGCCTCTGCGTTGCTGCCAAGTGCCAAGTTGCCGCCGGCCGCTGTGAGTATGACCGTCTTTCTTCCTTCCAACAAGTGACCCCACGCACGTGGCCTGCACTTACTCTACACGTCTCGGCTCGTTGACGCAGCTGCTCCCAGGCTCCCTCTACTATCATGTCACGTGGACGTGGCGTGTGAGATGTTGAACGGAAGAAGACAGAGTCAGACTGTAAGTCAACTCCCCTAAGTGATGTAAGAAGCCGCTGGCCCGGCCCACATAATCATTTCTCCCTGGCCCGGCCCGCCACCTCCCTCATCCTCCACCCAGTGACGTCTGTGACAGACTGAGCCTGTGACTGTGAGTGACAAACAGACACAGACTCAGTCACTGTCTAAGTGATTATGTCTTCGTTATTTGGCAGTAGTTGTGGTAACCGGTAAGGTAAAACTTGCGGAGGAGGTTACTAGACAGTACACTGTCTGTGCAGGCCACTCAGTCGCAGACAGAGAGAGAGAGAGTAAGTGAAAGTGTAAAATAATTTAGATAAGATACCGGCCGCAATTATTATTGCAACTTCGCAAGCAATAATACTATAAATATTAATCGCATTCGCAATGCATCATATACAGCAGCAGCCAGCCTGAGGCTGAGCCCTCAGCCCAGCTGAGCTGCCAGCCGGCGGCCCACCGGGATTTTTCCCGGTATCCCGGCTGGCCAATCTGGCCCTGCTACTTAAATATTTAAAAAGCCCTAAACTGCATACTGGAAGACTGGCTGCCAGTACCTAAAATTATGGTGGGGGGGGGGGCATCTGTTTGTAAGGGATTTTGGGTTTGTGAGGTGATAGGTGAGGGGTAATCCCTACACTACAGCAAATATGACCCTTAACAGCTAACTGATTAATCCCTTCATGCTCAGGGAGATTTTTGAAGTTTGGAGCACAGCTGTAATTAGCAGTCTTTTAGTTACCAAAAAACAATAGCAAAGCCATGCATGTCTGCTATTTCTTAACAAAGGGGATCCCAGAGAAGTTTTTATAACCTTTCGTCTATAGTAGCTGTGTGTAAATAATTTAATTGATAGACCCAAAATTAGCGAGAAAGTTAAAGATTTTTTTTCATATGAATGTATCTGGCAGCCAAATAATGGCATCAAAAATACCACAATGGGCCTAGATCAATACCTATGATTGTCTACTTTACAATATATACCGTTTTCGTTATCGTCAATTTTGAGAATTTGGGCAGTTTTGCTATACAAACTGAGAGTTAACCCATTGCAATTTTTAAAACAAAGAAAAAGACTTTAAAATTCTAAAACATAATAAAATATATACACGTTTCATCTTAGCTGAATCAGAGGATATCAGTGAACAAATGTTATGATTTTTTTCTACAAGAAAGATACATGTTTTTGTGGAATGTAATAATAAATGTTTTATATATTTATATTGATTTACATTTTAGGGGTCATTTCACAATAATTTCTGAATTCTTTGAATTAATAGCTAGTTGGAATCTGTCATCCTCTGAAAGCTCTCTTTATATACCAAGTATTGAGGTTATGCCCCACCTCCCTCTAGCGATGGGTGCTGCTATGTTGAAATGTGTGCTGATGTGTTTGCAGATGTGCAGCCACTCTCCTTCAGATACCTGCAGTGCAACTTAGGTTCCAAAATGGCTGCACCCATTATTAGGAGGGTGGTGCATGAAATGCAGATGGTGTTTGCTTGAATTCAATATATTATCAATAATAAGACTTAAAGGGACAGTAATGAGCTACAATGTATTTCTGCCAATACCTATGCATGTATTTTACCCTGACTAGTCCCTTTGCTAACTTCTATCTATTTCAGGAGAGTAATGGGCGTAAGGACGTGTGAGTCACGTTGTCTGTTTAGTGGCTCCAAAGGGGAGGTTTGCTGCATTGAGCCCCTTCACACCAAAACTGAGCTCCGAGATCACCCAGTTACACAGTACTCCTTGCTAGCAATGGCGTCCCTGACCAAGGTACCTGCATTATGGCATTGCAACTGTTAAATACATCATTTGCACATCTGTAAACCCTGTATATTATAATCACTATGATTGGCTTTTGCACTGCTTGGTTTTGTTTTCTTTATTCCATAATTTAGCAAGGAAGAATGTAAAATGCAAAAATATCATCTAAAATACTGTTGCTAATAATACTACTACTACTAATTAAAGGGACATGAAACCCAAAGGTTTTCTTTTATGATTCAGATAGAGCATGCAATTTTAAACAACTTTACAATTTATTTATATTATTTAATTAATTTGTTTTGTTCTATTTGTATAATATGCTGAAAAGCATAGGCTCAGAAGCTGATCATTGGTGGCTACACATATTTGCCTCTTGTCATTGGCTTTTAGCTAGCTCCCAGTAGTGCATTACTGCTGCTTCAACAAAGGATACCAAGAGAATGAAGCAAATTAGGTTATAGAAGTAAACTGGAAAGTTGTTTTAAATTGTATGTTCTATCTAAATTGTGAAAGAAAATGTTTTATTGTTTAAAAAGTTAGATAATCCCTTTATTACCCATTCCCCAATTTTGCATAACCAACACAGTAATACTAAAATACTTTTTTCCTCTGTGATTACCTGTATCTAAACCTCTGCAAACTGCCCCTTATTTCAGGGTTATTTACAGACTTGTATTTTAGACAATTAGAGCTAAATAACTCTACGGGAGTGTTCACAATTTTATCATTGTGGCACACATAAATTAGCTCTGCCTGGCTGTGAAAAGCTATAAAAATGCATAAAGTGGCCTGCAGAAGCTTAGAAACGGGTACAAATTTAGATTTGAAAATGTACTGAAGTATATTAATTTAAAGGGACAGTAAACTCCAAAAATGTTATTGTTTTAAAAGATAGATAATCCCTTTATTGCCCATTCCCCAGTTTTGCATAACCAACACTGTTATATTAATATACTTGTTTACCTCTGTGATTACCTTGTATCTAAGCCTCTGCAGACTGCCTCCTTATCTCAGATCTTTTGACAGACTTGCATTTTAGCCAATCAGTGCTGACTCTTAAATAACTCCACGGGCGTGAGCATACTGTTATCTATATGGCACACATGAACTAACATCCTCTAGCTGTGAAAACTGTCAAATGCATTCAAATAAGAGACGGCCTTCAAGGGCTTAGAAATTAGCATATGAGCCTATATAGGTTTAGCTTTAAACTAAGAATGCCAAGAGAGCAAAGCAAATTTGATGATAAAAGTAAATTGGAAAGTTGTTTAAAATTACATACCCTATCTGAATCATGAAAGTTTAATTTTGACTTTACTGTCCCTTTAAAAATGTTGGTTGTGCAAAGCTGGGGAATGGTGTAGACTTTCCCTTTAAGCCTTACATAAGTTGCTGCTTCACAAAGTGCTTTCCCTTTTTGTTGAGCACTGTTTTATGTTCCAAAGGGACCTTTGTAACTGAGTGCTGTATTATTATTTCAATTGTCACTTAGTCAAACTCCATTAAACGTTGACTAATGTTCTGTGTGTTTATTCTTCCTGCAGATCCTGGTGATTGGCCTAAAGCCGTCTCTGAAAGTTTGGATGACTTTTCCTTATGGACGAGTAAGGGCACATTCTTTCAATATTGAATATTTGTAGTTTAAAATAGAAAATCTGTCAGTGTCGCATATGTACCCTTTAAAGTACACTGAATAACTTAAAGAGACACTGTACTCAGCATTTAAACATGTTAACATTTTTATGCCTATAAAAGCCAACACTCATTAGTACAAAGTGCCTATCAGCCAATGAGGATTAGTTGGAAGCACAGAGCTGATACAGTACTTTAGTTTCAAGTTTAAAAACCTTTTACTTCACATTTCTTATATAAAAATGTTTAGATGCTGTGTTCTATCGAGAACTACAATACATTGAAAACTCCAATCTGAAGTCACTTCCGGTGATTCCATACATCTGATTGGTCAGTGTCTCAGTAAGTAACAGGATTCACAACCAATCAGATGGGCACTGTAATCGCCTATCTTCACCGTCTATTTTGCCTCCGCCTGGGGGGTTCAAGGGTGGTGTATGCCAGAGGATCGGTGGTGCGCCCCCCAAGACAGGCAAAAACAGATAGTAAAAATAGAAGAGTCCCCGAAAGTGAGGTCAGATTGGAGTTTTCGAGGAATTGGAGTTCTCAACAGAACAGCTGCTCTTTCATATAGATGGCAGAACAGTTGCCATGACAGTTCCCCTTTTAAAGAGATATTAAACAGTTGCAGTACATGTTATTGGCAAAGTTAGCCACACACATATTATTTATATGTGAACACTTACCAAAAACTGCTACGCCACAATCAATTATTTTATATATTCACTTATTTAATTAGTAGCAAATGTAAATCTCTTTGCTTATTTTTTAAACCTTACAGATGACTCTTGCATTGTGCAACATTCGGAATAGTGATTGCTTAGATTATTATTTTATTATTATGGGTTATTTGTAGAGCGCCAACAGATTCCGCGGCTCATTTATCTGGTCTTTTTAATCAAATGATATGAGATAAAGATATCCAGGAGTATTTGCCTGGTTACAAAACCTGGCTTGCAAATGTTACTAAGAAACATACAGCATTAAATAAGTATAAAACATTTATGTTGTGTTCATTCTTTTGCAGTGCAGTTCTTAAAGTGATGGTAAACACTATGATTTACCATCACTAAAATAAATATTAGTTTCTGTCATCATTTCATAAAAAAATCTGTAAGGAAAGTATATTGCTAACTCAGCGCCTCTGGCCGCCCACGGCACAGCGCTTTCTTCAATGAGGTAATGTTTCTACCTCTAAACAAATAGCTGTGCGTGTCAACTAACATCCTAGCACAGCTATTGGTCTAGAGGGGGAAACTTCACTTCATTGGAGAAGAGCGATGTGCCGTGTGCAGCTGGAGGCCCTGAGTTAGCGATATACTTGCTTTACAGATAGGGTGAGTTTAACAGCGTTTTTAGGGAAACGATGACAGAAACTAATGTTCATCTTAGCGTTTGCTATACGCTTGGATTTTCCTTCACTTTAATAGCTGACGTATAGTATGCAGATATAGAAGTGACGGTAATGCCCCATTAATAAACTTTTCAATACTTTATTTTAGATGAAGGGACAAATAGGAAACAGAAAAAAAATTGCTGCCAAACCAAAAATAATTTAAATATGTTTGGAAGGATAAATATTTAATTCTCACCTTGCCTTTTTTTATATTTTTTGAGGAAATAAATTATTCTTTGATTCATTGATAATTTTTTAATTCAAATATTTATTGTTATCCTTTTCTTAATGCGACAGTAAAGTCAAAGTTAAACTTTCCTGATTCAGATAGAGAATTAAATTTTAAACAACTTTCCAATTTACTTCTATTATTTAATTTGCTTTGTTCTATTGATATCCTTTGTTGAAAAGCATGCTTAGGTAGGCTTAGGAACAACAGTGCACTGGGGGGGGGTAGCTGGTGATTGGTGGCTGCACTTACATCACTCTTGTCATCTGATGTGTTCAGCAAGCTCCCATTAGTGCATTGTTGCTCCTCCAACAAAGGCTACCAAGAGAATGAAACATTTCATAATATAAGTAAATTGGAAAGTTGTTAAATTGTTATGCTCTATCTGAATCGTGAAAGAAAAATGTTAGGTTTCATCTCCCTTTAACATCATTATTTTTTTCTCTCCTTGTTTCATTAACATTTTTTCTCACTCAACAGTGGCTCATTTTTTTTCTATTGATGTTTTTTCAGCCTGTCTTCTCTTTTCTCGGGTCTTCAAATTTTGCAGGGAAAGAGCTTTTTTTTATGTGTGTAATAATTTGTAGAGTTGTACTAATACAACATTTAAATTTAATATTTGCCCAGATAATCATGTTCTGTGCTTGTCTCTATTTTTATATTCTGTTTAGTGCTAGTTTATATGGCTAGTTTAACTCAATCACATTTCTTTTCGCTATCAAATCTCAAATTACTTTCTGATTATTGACTTGATGATTGTTTGACTGTAACACTGAACAATAAGTTAGAAGTGCGAATAAAAGGTTAAACCCTTTTTAATACCTTACAAATGAATACCAGCGCAATTGGGGCGTGATTATACCATCAAAACCTCCTTTGAGTTTGCACTGGACTTCCTTTAATCATGCGAGATAGATTTTGACAGTCTATAATCACCACTTGGTCTTTTCGTCTACTTGCTATTAAACCTCATATCTCTTAGCATTTAGAAGACTACTTTGTCTTATTCACACTTTTCACACGCTGGAAATAATTTGACTTGAACTCGTAAATGTGTTTTCCATTACGCGGTAATATCCACGAGCTCCCCTCTGTGACCTTTCTCTCAAAACTAATATATATGCAAACGAGCAAGGAGTGGCAACAGCGCTGAATACTCCAGAATTATAATGAAGTTCCCAGTTTGTGCTGCATGTTTAGGTTTGTGTGGTAGAGATGGGAAGCCAAGCTTTGTGCTGGAATACTAAAACCAAATGCCAAATACTGATACAGTGTACATTAAAGGGACAGTATGCACTCATTTTCATATAACTGCATGTAATAGACACTACTATAAAGAATAAGATGCACAGATACTGATATAAAAATCCAGTATAAAACTGTTTAAAGACTTACTTTGAAGCTCTAAGTTTAGCTCTGTTGAAAAGGCAGCTGGAAAGCCCACTGCAAGTGGGAAATAAGACACTCCCCACTCCCCCTTCTTTTGCATATGAAAAGACCCTTTACACCAGGGGTGTCAAACTTGCGGCCCACGGGCCTCATGTGGCCCTCAACCTAATTTTGTGCGGCCCACGCCACCTCCATGAAAAATATTAATTATAATATGCTTATTACTTAAAGAGCAAGTGCGCTTACTGTTAGGGATGCACATACATTAAAACATACGTTATTAAAAAGAAAAAGACAGATAAGTGCATAATGATTTCTTTAACACATGCAGTTCATTACTATGGTAGCACTGATTTCCCACATCATTTCTGTCCATTCCTTTCCATCATTTTCTCTTTAACTAAAATCACATACTTTATATATATTTCTATGTATTTATTTTATATTATGTACAACAGGTATGTCTATCACTATTATAAACAGTGGGTCGCAGGTGGAGCGTGTGTGTCACCTTCTTAAAAGCATTAGAGCACATTTCCTCAAGCCAGAGTAAGTTAATTAGGAGTTACAGAACACAATCTTTTGAAATGTATACAGTTATAGCAAATGCCACTGTACTGTTTAGCAATGACAAGATATGTAGGTAGTGTGCGGCCCACGTGAGTTGTACTTGTATGGAGAATGGCCCGCGACTAAAATGAGTTTGACACCCCTGCTTTACACAAACAGGAGCAAGCTGGAGAAGGTAGCTGACGGTATTCAAATAAAACTTTGGGGCTTGGTTTGGGGCTATATAAATAGATCATCTACAAAACATCTATGCAAAAGAAAAAAATGAGTGTATAATGTCCCTTTAACTTTATAGAGAATACCATCCTGTACCAAAATGAGAAATCATATATGTATTTCCTTATCTGTCAGTCATTAGAGCCATGGACTAATAATGTTGTTTTTAAGACATCTAAACATTAGCACAGCAAAAAAACAAACGAAAACAAAAAACAACAACCCTAATTCAATAACAATTGTGAGGTCTTTTTTTTAAATTTCTTTTTAGATATGAAAAGTCTTAAATTTTTAAGTCAAATATTTTATAATCCCTCTACTTTTTTTAATATGTGCGGAGCTGGAATATCTATTTATCGACATTTGTCCATAGATATTTATGAAATGTATGTGCTTGTGTTGCTTAGGAAATACTGTTGTACGAAGAATAAAAAACTGAATAACTAAGGGTAACTCTATAATGTAGTTTTTACCTTGTGATTAGAGCATTATACATACAGAATATTCTTTGGTGGGAAACATTATTTTGCATTTCTTTATTCTTGTTCTTTTACCTTTTTGTATTCTCTATCTTTTCTTATAAAGGGTTGAACTGTGAAGGGCTTGAGTGGCGCTCATTGAGTAATATTGCCTATATATAGTTCTTAGTTAATGGAAATTAAATGATATGCCTTTTATGTTACATTAAAAGGATAGGAAAGTCAAAATGAAACTTCCATAATTCAGAAAGAACATCTCATTTTAAGACTATTTTAAATTTAATTATATTATCCAATTTAATTATATTATCCAATAATAAACAATGTATAAATATCCTCAACAGCAGCAATGCACTACTGGGAGCTTGCCCATGATTTATGGCTGCAGTTATATATCTCTTGTCATTGGCTCACTGGATATGTTCAGCTAGCTCTCAGTAGTGCATCACCTTCAACAAAGGATACTAAGAGATTGAAGCAAATGTGATAATATAGGTCAATTGGAAAGTTGTTTAAAATTGTATCCTTTACCCTCTACCTAAATCACGAAAGAAAGATTTTTGGGTTTCAGTATAATAGAGCCCGTAAGCAAATTATATATAAAAATAAAGAGTGAGGATGCCATACTATAGAAGATAGAAGATACACAGCCTTCTTGCAGATTTGCTAGCAAATATTGCATTGAATTAGAGTCTGACTGGTTCATTGATCATATAAAACTGCGTATTAAGAGTAGAACAAGTAAAAAGTGTTTAGCTGAAGGCTATTTATAGCTATACATCAATAGCGTTTCTTCTGTGTTTAGCTTACTGCTGTGTACTAGAATGAAAGTCCTCCCAAAAATAATGTCTTAAAGCATAGTATAACTCTGCGCTCCTGAAAAAATACAACTGCATAGAAAACACTGACTACAGCATTTAAAAATACTGATGTGGATAAAAGATTAGCATAATGACTAATAAAAAAACAGGGATGAAGCAAAAAAGATGGGCTGTTATTGGTCCCTAGATAAACATTGTGATGAAGGCCATGTCCGTTAATACGTTCTTTTTATTTAGCGGTGATAGATGTGCGTCCATAACAGAGGTGCGTAGGAGATGATGTCAGAAAATGGAAGATTGTCTCAGCAGCATATACATGACTTGTTCTGGGAAAACACTATAGACTGACAGAATGCCAATTACTGCTACATTAAGAGCTTGAGAAAAATGACCCACTCCACTGTGCTTCTCATGGGACTGATAAACTACTCATTTACTGGTCATTTTGCTTCCTCTTTTTTCATTAGATCCTTAAAACGTTAGAATTGCTTATGCTGAACAAAATGTTGTGTTTAATGCAATTTCTGGGCTTTTGTCATATTTCTTTCTTCTCTGTCAGACAGCAGGAGCGAGCTGCACTTAGTGCTATGGCGCGGTCAGGCCGGGCTGTGACTATACAGCTGGCCCGATGCGCTTTTTGAAAAAAACAGACCCGCTCAGAAGATCACAGAGAGCGGGTCTGTAAAACAACAGTTATTTTTTTAAATTCAAAGGGGAAATTTGGTTTTACAATGTTTGCGCTATTATAATGTTATATAATTCTGCACTATGTGCAGAATTATATAACATTTTTTTTATGGTTTACTGGCACTTTAATATTTAAATGAGCACTACTTCAGCCACAATATGTGAGAATGCCTGTGCTAAATAGAGATTTGGAGTATTCTATTCTGTATGAGTCCCACACTCCTCCTTAAAAAACAAATTATCCCAAATCTAATTTGTAAATGCTAATATTCCAAAAAATGTCTAAAGGATTGGTGCAAAAATGCTGGTGTGGGTGTTTATGATAGTCTAACAACTATCAAATATTGGACCTAAAAATCCTAAAATCGGACCAAGAAATAAGAACAAATAATTATCCTCTGAGACACAGACTAGAAGCAAACAATGATTGACAGTTTAATAAGTTACCATCTCTTATTACGTAATGGTAAGGGTATGAATATCTCTCAAAAAACAATCAATGTGTATATTTATATAAGATGGCACGTCATTCCCAAAATGTATTATAATACACAATCTGATTACGCGCTGGTGTTACAAAATACTGCAATAATGAAACAATGAAAAAATAATATTATAATTGTAAAAAATACAAATCACTGGAGAATATCCAAAACATATTTAATGCCTGTGCTCCAAGATGGCAGCCCCCAGCACAAAGAGGTGCACCATCGGACAAAATTTCAGGGGTTGAAATAACAACATGGCTTCAAAGAGAGCTTAAGCAACAGGAGGGAAAGCAATAGCATAGCGAGCAGTTACCATTCTAGAGTAGTTGCGCCCAGCAGTTAAATGTCCTTTTAATGGTTTTTGTCTGCTGTAAAATAAAAATGACAAATCCATGGTTAATCAGAAACATATTGTTGCTTTTGTTTGGCTGTCTCACAGATGGATCCCTCCAGCGTCCCATTGCTCGCCTGGCACTTTGTATTCCTTCAGGGTTCCCTGAACCCCATGCTTGCATTCTGCAGGGGAGATGTGGTACATTTCCTCTTGGTAAGTAACTGTTTTAATACAATAAGGTGGCATGACATATAGAACTGCAGTGAAACGTTTAAACACAAAACCTCTGTATTCTAGCTGCTCTGACCATAGTCTAGAGAATAAATAGTACATTACATCATCTCCCAACTCTCTGCAACTCATTGTGTCACCAAGAATTTGAGATTAGAATTTCTAGGCAGTGTTTTTTTTTCCCCAAGCTTAAAAATTAAAGGGACAGTCAACACCAGATGTTTTTTGTTTGAAAAGATAGATAATCCCTTTATTACCCCATTCCCCAGTTTTGCATAACCAACCTAGTTATATTAATATACTTTTTACTGTGATTACCTTGTATCTAAGCCTCTGCAAACTGCCCCCTTATTTCAGTTCTTTTGACAGACTTGCATTTTAGTCAATCCGAGCTCACTCCTACGTAACTTCAAGTGCGTGAACTCAATGTTATCTATATAAAACACATGAACTAATGCCCTCTAGTGGTGAAAAACTGTCAAAATGCATTCAGATCAGAGGCGGTCTTTAAGGTTTAAGAAATTAGCATACCTCCTAGGTTTTGCTTTCAACTAAGAATACAAAGAGAATAAAGCAAAATTAGTGATAAAAGTAATTTGGAAAGTTGTTTAAAATTGCATGCCCTATTTGAATAGTGAAAGTTTTTTTTGGACTTGACTGTCGCTTTAACACAAAAATATCTAATAGTTGGATTTTAACCACTGACCGAATTATTAAACAAATTTTGTATAAATTTGCCTGTTAGAATGTTGATGAGATAGACACACATTCTTGGGAGAGAAAAACAAGAGTGTTTTTATGTAAATATAAATAGGATGATCATAAAAAGAACCAAAACCAAGAACCAAGTTATTCAGTGTTTGATCTATGCACAACTGCAATACAATTGTGTTTATAGTTTTTTTTTTAAGTAGAAATTGTTACATCTGTCCAAGCAATTGATTTCTGTGTTTGTTTATTTTTATATATGTTAAAAGGTTGTGATTTTTTTTCTGCAGTCCTCCAATAGATTAACATATCAGACTTTAAGGCTTGCTTACATAACTGAAAAAAATTGATGCTTTAAAATGTTGACTCAGTGGAGGGCCTAAATCTCCAATTTATTCCATTGGAATTGTGGTTTTGCAGTTGTATACAGGAAACGGTTGCAGTGCCCAAGGCAAATGTATGTGCCTAGAAGTTTTTTATTCCAAGTTCTTTTTTATTGAAAGTTTGGCAAACATATAACAAGGATTAGTCAAGATATAAGGAATATGACATTCTTGTATGTAACATAATGACCGTTTCCATTTAACAACATTAATCATTCACTTAATGGTTAAAAGAATAATTTTAAACTAAACAGGGAGTGGCCTTGACGGCCAGAGAGAGGGGAGGGGGAGACAAAAAGAAAATGAAAATGAAAGAATTCAAGTAAAAAAAAATGCAATACAATTGAGTTAAATTGGATTGAGTTGAGATGTACCAGCTAAAGTAGTAAGAGGGGGTAGGTGTTCTCCTATATGGATATCACTTATGAGAATTAATATTTCTCCAACATAGGTGTGTCCGGTCCACGGCGTCATCCTTACTTGTGGGATATTCTCTTCCCCAACAGGAAATGGCAAAGAGCCCAGCAAAGCTGGTCACATGATCCATCCTAGGCTCCGCCTACCCCAGTCATTCTCTTTGCCGTTGTACAGGCAACATCTCCACGGAGATGGCTTAGAGTTTTTTAGTGTTTAACTGTAGTTTTTATTATTCAATCAAGAGTTTGTTATTTTGAAATAGTGCTGGTATGTACTATTTACTCAGAAACAGAAAAGAGATGAAGATTTCTGTTTGTATGAGGAAAATGATTTTAGCAACCGTCACTAAAATCCATGGCTGTTCCACACAGGACTGTTGAGAGCAATTAACTTCAGTTGGGGGAACAGTGAGCAGTCTCTTGCTGCTTGAGGTATGACACATTCTAACAAGACGATGTAATGCTGGAAGCTGTCATTTTCCCTATGGGATCCGGTAAGCCATGTTTATTAAGATCGTAAATAAGGGCTTTACAAGGGCTTATTAAGACTGTAGACTTTTTCTGGGCTAAATCGATTCATTATTAACACATATTTAGCCTTGAGGAATCATTTATTCTGGGTATTTTGATATAATAATATCGGCAGGCACTGTTTTAGACACCTTATTCTTTAGGGGCTTTCCCAAATCATAGGCAGAGCCTCATTTTCGCGCCGGTGTTGCGCACTTGTTTTTGAGAGGCATGACATGCAGTCGCATGTGAGAGGAGCTCTGATACTTAGAAAAGACTTTCTGAAGGCGTCATTTGGTATCGTATTCCCCTTTGGGCTTGGTTGGGTCTCAGCAAAGCAGATACCAGGGACTGTAAAGGGGTTAAAGTTAAAAACGGTTCCGGTTCCGTTATTTTAAGGGTTAAAGCTTCCAAATTTGGTGTGCAATACTTTGAAGGCTTTAAGACACTGTGGTGAAAATTTGGTGAATTTTGAACAATTCCTTCATGTTTTTTCACAATTGCAGTAATAAAGTGTGTTCAGTTTAAAATTTAAAGTGACAGTAACGGTTTTATTTTAAAACGTTTTTTGTACTTTGTTATCAAGTTTATGCCTGTTTAACATGTCTGAACTACCAGATAGACTGTGTTCTGAATGTGGGGAAGCCAGAATTCCCATTCATTTAAATAAATGTGATTTATGTGACAATGACAATGATGCCCAAGATGATTCCTCAAGTGAGGGGAGTAAGCATGGTACTGCATCATTCCCTCCTTCGTCTACACAAGTCTTGCCCACTCAGGAGGCCCCTAGTACATCTAGCGCGCCAATACTCCTTACTATGCAACAATTAACGGCTGTAATGGATAATTCTGTCAAAAACATTTTAGCCAAAATGAACACTTATCAGCGTAAGCGCGACTGCTCTGTTTTAGATACTGAAGAGCATAACGACGCTGATAATAATGGTTCTGAAGGGCCCCTAACCCAGTCTGATGGGGCCAGGGAGGTTTTGTCTGAGGGAGAAATTACTGATTCTGGGAACATTTCTCAACAAGCTGAACCTGATGTGATTACGTTTAAATTTAAGTTGGAACATCTCCGCATTCTGCTTAAGGAGGTATTATCCACTCTGGATGATTGTGACAAGTTGGTCATCCCAGAGAAACTATGTAAAATGGACAAGTTCCTAGAGGTCCCGGGGCTCCCAGAAGCTTTTCCTATACCCAAGCGGGTGGCGGACATTGTTAATAAAGAATGGGAAAGGCCCGGTATTCCTTTCGTCCCTCCCCCCATATTTAAAAAATTGTTTCCTATGGTCGACCCCAGAAAGGACTTATGGCAGACAGTCCCCAAGGTCGAGGGAGCGGTTTCCACTTTAAACAAACGCACCACTATACCCATAGAGGATAGTTGTGCTTTCAAAGATCCTATGGATAAAAAATTAGAAGGTTTACTTAAAAAGATGTTTGTTCAGCAGGGTTACCTTCTACAACCAATTTCATGCATTGTCCCTGTAGCTACAGCCGCATGTTTCTGGTTCGATGAGCTGATAAAGGCGGTCGATAGTGATTCTCCTCCTTATGAGGAGATTATGGACAGAATCAATGCTCTCAAATTGGCTAATTCTTTCACCCTAGACGCCACTTTGCAATTGGCTAGGTTAGCGGCTAAGAATTCTGGGTTTGCTATTGTGGCGCGCAGAGCGCTTTGGTTGAAATCTTGGTCAGCTGATGCGTCTTCCAAGAACAAGCTACTTAACATTCCTTTCAAGGGGAAAACGCTGTTTGGCCCTGACTTGAAAGAGATTATCTCTGATATCACTGGGGGTAAGGGCCACGCCCTTCCTCAGGATCGGCCTTTCAAGGCAAAAAATAAACCTAATTTTCGTCCCTTTCGTAGAAATGGACCAGCCCAAAGTGCTACGTCCTCTAAGCAAGAGGGTAATACTTCTCAAGCCAAGCCAGCTTGGAGACCAATGCAAGGCTGGAACAAGGGAAAGCAGGCCAAGAAACCTGCCACTGCTACCAAGACAGCATGAAATGTTGGCCCCCGATCCGGGACCGGATCTGGTGGGGGGCAGACTCTCTCTCTTCGCTCAGGCTTGGGCAAGAGATGTTCTGGATCCTTGGGCGCTAGAAATAGTCTCCCAAGGTTATCTTCTGGAATTCAAGGGGCTTCCCCCAAGGGGGAGGTTCCACAGGTCTCAGTTGTCTTCAGACCACATAAAAAGACAGGCATTCTTACATTGTGTAGAAGACCTGTTAAAAATGGGAGTGATTCATCCTGTTCCATTAAGAGAACAAGGGATGGGGTTCTACTCCAATCTGTTCATAGTTCCCAAAAAAGAGGGAACGTTCAGACCAATCTTAGATCTCAAGATCTTAAACAAGTTTCTCAAGGTTCCATCGTTCAAGATGGAAACCATTCGAACTATTCTTCCTTCCATCCAGGAAGGTCAATTCATGACCACAGTGGATTTAAAGGATGCGTATCTACATATTCCTATCCACAAGGAACATCATCGGTTCCTAAGGTTCGCATTCCTGGACAAGCATTACCAGTTCGTGGCGCTTCCTTTCGGATTAGCCACTGCTCCAAGGATTTTCACAAAGGTACTAGGGTCCCTTCTAGCTGTGCTAAGACCAAGGGGCATTGCTGTAGTACCTTACTTGGACGACATTCTGATTCAAGCGTCGTCCCTTCCTCAAGCAAAGGCTCACACGGACATTGTCCTGGCCTTTCTCAGATCTCACGGATGGAAAGTGAACGTGGAAAAGAGTTCTCTATCTCCGTCAACAAGGGTTCCCTTCTTGGGAACAATAATAGACTCCTTAGAAATGAGGATTTTTCTGACAGAGGCCAGAAAAACAAAACTTCTAGACTCTTGTCGGATACTTCATTCCGTTCCTCTTCCTTCCATAGCGCAGTGCATGGAAGTGATCGGTTTGATGGTAGCGGCAATGGACATAGTTCCTTTTGCGCGCATTCATCTAAGACCATTACAACTGTGCATGCTCAGTCAGTGGAATGGGGACTATACAGACTTGTCTCCGAAGATACAAGTAAATCAGAGGACCAGAGACTCACTCCGTTGGTGGCTGTCCCTGGACAACCTGTCACAAGGGATGACATTCCGCAGACCGGAGTGGGTCATCGTCACGACCGACGCCAGTCTGATGGGCTGGGGCGCGGTCTGGGGATCCCTGAAAGCTCAGGGTCTTTGGTCTCGGGAAGAATCTCTTCTACCGATAAATATTCTGGAACTGAGAGCGATATTCAATGCTCTCAAGGCTTGGCCTCAGCTAGCGAGGGCCAAGTTCATACGGTTTCAATCAGACAACATGACAACTGTTGCGTTCATCAACCATCAGGGGGGAACAAGGAGTTCCCTAGCGATGGAAGAAGTGACCAAAATCATTCTATGGGCGGAGTCTCACTCCTGCCACCTGTCTGCTATCCACATCCCAGGAGTGGAAAATTGGGAAGCGGATTTTCTGAGTCGTCAGACATTGCATCCGGGGGAGTGGGAACTCCATCCGGAAATCTTTGCCCAAGTCACTCAGCTGTGGGGCATTCCAGACATGGATCTGATGGCCTCTCGTCAGAACTTCAAAGTTCCTTGCTACGGGTCCAGATCCAGGGATCCCAAGGCGGCTCTAGTGGATGCACTAGTAGCACCTTGGACCTTCAAACTAGCTTATGTGTTCCCGCCGTTTCCTCTCATCCCCAGGCTGGTAGCCAGGATCAATCAGGAGAGGGCGTCGGTGATCTTGATAGCTCCTGCGTGGCCACGCAGGACTTGGTATGCAGATCTGGTGAATATGTCATCGGCTCCACCTTGGAAGCTACCTTTGAGACGAGACCTTCTTGTTCAGGGTCCGTTCGAACATCCGAATCTGGTTTCACTCCAGCTGACTGCTTGGAGATTGAACGCTTGATCTTATCGAAGCGAGGGTTCTCAGATTCTGTTATCGATACTCTTGTTCAGGCCAGAAAGCCTGTAACTAGAAAGATTTACCACAAAATTTGGAAAAAATATATCTGTTGGTGTGAATCTAAAGGATTCCCTTGGGACAAGGTTAAGATTCCTAAGATTCTATCCTTCCTTCAAGAAGGATTGGAAAAAGGATTATCTGCTAGTTCCCTGAAGGGACAGATTTCTGCCTTGTCTGTGTTACTTCACAAAAAGCTGGCAGCTGTGCCAGATGTTCAAGCCTTTGTTCAGGCTCTGGTTAGAATTAAGCCTGTTTACAAACCTTTGACTCCTCCTTGGAGTCTCAACTTAGTTCTTTCAGTTCTTCAGGGGGTTCCGTTTGAACCCTTACATTCCGTTGATATTAAGTTATTATCTTGGAAAGTTTTGTTTTTAGTTGCAATTTCTTCTGCTAGAAGAGTTTCAGAATTGTCTGCTCTGCAGTGTTCTCCTCCTTATCTGGTGTTCCATGCAGATAAGGTGGTTTTACGTACTAAACCTGGTTTTCTTCCAAAAGTTGTTTCTAACAAAAACATTAACCAGGAGATTATCGTACCTTCTCTGTGTCCGAAACCAGTTTCAAAGAAGGAACGTTTGTTGCACAATTTGGATGTTGTTCGCGCTCTAAAATTCTATTTAGATGCTACAAAGGATTTTAGACAAACATCTTCCTTGTTTGTTGTTTATTCCGGTAAAAGGAGAGGTCAAAAAGCAACTTCTACCTCTCTCTCTTTTTGGATTAAAAGCATCATCAGATTGGCTTACGAGACTGCCGGACGGCAGCCTCCCGAAAGAATCACGGCTCATTCCACTAGGGCTGTGGCTTCCACATGGGCCTTCAAGAACGAGGCTTCTGTTGATCAGATATGTAGGGCAGCGACTTGGTCTTCACTGCACACTTTTACCAAATTTTACAAGTTTGATACTTTTGCTTCTTCTGAGGCTATTTTTGGGAGAAAGGTTTTGCAAGCCGTGGTGCCTTCCATTTAGGTGACCTGATTTGCTCCCTCCCTTCATCCGTGTCCTAAAGCTTTGGTATTGGTTCCCACAAGTAAGGATGACGCCGTGGACCGGACACACCTATGTTGGAGAAAACAGAATTTATGTTTACCTGATAAATTACTTTCTCCAACGGTGTGTCCGGTCCACGGCCCGCCCTGGTTTTTTTAATCAGGTCTGATAATTTATTTTCTTTAACTACAGTCACCACGGTACCATATGGTTTCTCCTATGCTAATATTCCTCCTTAACGTCGGTCGAATGACTGGGGTAGGCGGAGCCTAGGAGGGATCATGTGACCAGCTTTGCTGGGCTCTTTGCCATTTCCTGTTAGGGAAGAGAATATCCCACAAGTAAGGATGACGCCGTGGACCGGACACACCGCTGGAGAAAGTAATTTATCAGGTAAACATAAATTCTGTTATTCACAGGGAAATAATTACGTTAGCAGGGGTAATTCACTGACTGATGTTACTGTTTTCATATATTGTGTCCACATATCTTGGGCAATGAGAAATATGTCTCTGGAATCCAGCCTGAATGATCTATACTCTTCCAATTCTATCAGGTCAGTGACTTTGAGTCTCCATAGTATTACATTTGGTGGATCCTGAGATTTCCAGTATTTAGCGATAAGGGATTTGGCGCTATTTGTAAGTATGCGTAACAGGATGCTGTGGGCTTTAGAGGGGAGCTTAATATGTTTGTTTAAAAGAAATATTAGCGGGTCTAATGGTAATGTAAGCTGAAGGATTTTTTCAATTTCCCCTATGAGGGCTCTCCAATATGAGTTTATGCTGTTGCACCACCACCACATGTGGCCCATGCCACTGCCAACGTGGCCACAGCGCCAGCAACGGTTACTTGTTGTGGGGTACAATTTATGCAAACGTCTGGGGGTGAGGTACCATTTATGGAGGATTTTATAGTTCATCTCCAGCATAGCTGCCGAGGATGAAGAAGTTTTGGTGTTAATAAAAATAGAGGTTGCTGTATGTGGTAGGATGATGACTCCTAGTTCCCTCTCCCAGGACTCAATAGTTCCCGGTAAATTGCCAGGGGGAGGGTGGGATAATATAGAGTATATTTTGGACAGGGTGTGATTTAAGGAGATAGGGGATGACAATATAGTCTCAAGCTTAGTCATAGGTCTGAGCATATTGTAATAATATTTGTGTGAAGTGATATAATGGTGAAGTCTCCTGTAATTAAACCAGTTATGGGCCCAGTCATAGTTTAATTCTTGTAGTTTTGCCTGAGAGTGTAGGTGATCTTTATCAGAGAGGTGGTGAATCGCCACATCAGGGGAAGGGTCAATATGTAAGGAATGGGTTCTTAGCTCGGTCAGAGAGAACTCTGGGTTGTGTAGTAACGAGGTGAGCGGGGAAGGTCTGGAAGAAAGGTATGGATTGGTTACGTTTGCCCTCTCCCATTGGATTAGGGTTTCCTTGGTGATAGGATTATCTAAGTTTTGAACGGTGGGTGCGGATCGGGGAGTCCAGCAAATGGAATGTAAGTGTAAGTCTTTATGCAAGTGTTCCTCAAGCGAGATCCACCTCTTCTGAGTCTTATGAACCCTCCAGTCGAGAATTCGCTGGATGAAAATAGCAGATCTATAAAGCTCTAAGTTAGGGACTCCGAGGCCGCCGTGTATACGAGGGGTTAGCATTATTCGCTTATTAATCCTTGAGTGACCGCCTCTCCATATAAATGAATTAAATAGTTGTTGCAAATTCTTAAGGTAATGGGAAGGGAGTGGGACAGGGAGGGTTTGTAGCAGGTATAGAAGTCTGGGGAAGGCTGTCATTTTTATGGCATTAATTCTGCCAATCCAGGATAGGTGTCTAGAGTGCCACAACGAGAGCTCCCTTTCCAGGGATAGCTTCAGGGGGGCATAGTTTAGATTATAGATAGTCTCTAAATCCTTGGTGAGGTGGATACCTAGGTATCGTAAGGAGGTTCTGCACCTGCGGAAGGGGCAAAGTAATTCAATTTGTTGAGCAAGAGTATGGGGTAGTGAGACTCCAATGTATTCTGATTTGGACTGGTTAATGAGGAAGTTGGTTAGTTTATTAAATATCGAAAGTTCCTCTAGGAGGATAGGGATCGATGTGTCGGGAGAAGTAAGGGAGAACAGCACATCGTCTGCAAAAAGGGATAATTTATAGGTCTCACCACCAACTGTTATGCCCTTGATATCTGGGTTTAGTCTGATCCTAGTGGCAAATGTCTCTAAGAGACATACAAACAATAGTGGGGATAAGGGGCATCCCTGCCCAGTACCATTCGAAATCGGGAATGGCGTGGAAAGGATACCATTTAAGGAGATTCGAGCACTAGGATTATGGTATAGGGCAAATATTCTGTGGATCATGAGCTCACCTAACCCCATGGTCTGTAAGGTGGATTTGAGGAAGGACCATCGAACTCGGTCAAAGGCCTTCTCCGCGTCGGTGGATAACCAGATCGCGGGAAGGCCTTGTTTTTTAGAATGCCATAAGAGGTGGAGATTGCGGACCGTATTGTCCTTTGCCTCTCTGAAGGGAATGAACCCCACCTGATCTTGATGGATTAAGGATGGGAGATGTTGGTTCAATCTAGTTGCTATCATTTTGGCGTAAATTTTTACATCTGCATTTAGCAGGGAAATCGGTCTGTAGTTGGGAATAGATTCAGGGGATTTATTAGGTTTAGGAATAACGGAGATATGTGCTAGAAGGGATTGGGGAGAGAAGAATTTATTATTGTCGATATCGGTGAAATGGGCCAACAGGTGGGGGGCAAGGGTATCTATAAATTTGGAATAATATGAATGGCCGAATCCATCAGGGCCTGGGGCCTTGCCCGGGGGGAAGGAAAGGATGGCTTTCTGTAGTTCTTTTAAAGTGAAGGGTGATTCCAGGTCAGATTTTTGCTCTGTCGTCAGGGAGGGGAGGTGTAGGGAGGTCAAGTAGTCAGTGATTTCTTCTGGGGAAGGGGGGTGTTATTATTATCTAAGTTATAAAGATCTTTGTAATATGAACGAAATTGGTTCGCGATATCAGAAGAGGTGGACCAAGTCTTGCCTGTTTTGTCTTTTATGGACATAATATAACCCCTCGAGGCTCTGCTGCGTAGTAGACAAGCTAATAGTTTGCTTTGTTTATTACCCCCTTCGTAAAACCTTCTTCTGAGGAAAAGAGCTCTACGTTTGGCCTCCAGACCCAAAAGGAGGGTCAGCTGACCTTGTTTGTGTTTAATATGTTCGAGTAGGGAAGGGCTATTGGGGTATTTTTTATGGGAATCCTGTAGTTTTTCTAATTCTTCTAAGAGGTTTTTAAGTGCAAGGGTGTTTTGTTTATTTCTTTCAGCTTTGATCGCTATGAGCTCTCCTCTAAGTACACACTTGTGGGCTTCCCACACATTGAGAGGAGAAACATCTGGAGTGGTGTTAGAAAGGAAATAGGACTCAAGATTCTTAGTTATTTGTATTTTAACTATAGGGTCAGACAGGAGCGACTCATCAAGCCTCCACATGCGTTCCTGTCTTTGAGAGGTGGGCCAATTGAGGGAACAGGAGATCATGGCATGGTCTGACCACGTGATGGGCATAATATTGGTGGATTGGACCAGGGCTAAGCTAGTAACATCGATCATCAAATAATCAATGCGGGAGTAGGATTGGTGGGGATATGAATAAAACTTATAATCCTTGACCATGGGATGATGGATTCTCCAAGCATCATGGACGTTTAGCTTGGAGATGTGGGATTTGATCGCTTTTAGAACCTTCTGGGAGATCGCGGATGATCCCGAAAAACAGTCCAAGTTGGGGTCAAAAGCTAAATTGAAATCCCCTCCCAAAATTAAACTACCCCTAGATAATTCAGAGATGGTGTTACAGGATTGAAGGAAAAATTGGGTGGGGCAGGAATTAGGAGCATATATATTGGCGATAGTAATAACTTTATTGAAAAGTTTGCCAGTGATAACAATTAGTCTACCTTCTCTATCTTTGAAGATGTTAGTGATATGAAAGGGGATCTGTTTGCGGATTAGTATTCCCACGCCGTTATGTTTAGAAGTATTTGAGGATAAGAACACTTGGCCAAATTTCCTAAGGGACTGTTAGGGTTCTCTGCCTTTCTTGAAATGAGTCTCCTGAATTAGGATGATATCACTTTTTTGTCTATGGTAATCTCTCAAGGCTTGGGATCTTTTTTGAGGGGTGTTCAATCCCTTGACATTATGGGACAATATTTTAATAGATCTAAGGTGTGTGGCCATAGGTAATGTTTGTGAGGGCATTTAGATTTCTAAAGATGCGGGATTGATAGGAGGCTATATTCCCAGTCAGAAGGTGGTAATGTCCGCTAGTAATTAGGTTTGTGAGTACACCATTCGGGGAGGAGGAATGATGTCGGATAACCCTATATGGCAATCAAACATTAAATGACTGAAAATAAGGCATTGTTAGCAACAGTAGAAATTAAACTAGAATGGACATATTGAAGCAACATGGTTATCAGGAACAAATACAAACAAACAAAGAAGTCGTTCATACATTACCCCTGGAACAACCTATCATAGAGTCCCTCAGGAAGAAATGTTCCAGCAGAGAAAATGTCCAAAGTCAAAACCAATGCTTGTGTGCGGAATGTGTAGATGGTAAATAGAGGGCCTCAGGTTTCTGCAGCTGGAGATGTAGGGCCGGTCTTGCGTCGTTTAGGTTCTACCCTTGACCAACTCAGTCTTTGATCTCTGGAAGATCCTTCCCCTGAGCGGTCCAGCCCAGGAGCTGGGACGATAATTTTCTCTGAGGGAGGGTCAAAAGATATGTTAAGTTTCCTGGATACATCCTCCAAGTCAGAGAAGTTTTTGTATATAATCTGTCCTCCGTTGAATGAGATAATTAAGCTGAAAAGGGAAGCCACAACGGTATTTAATGCTTTTTTCCTGAAGGACTTTGGTGATGAAGCGAACCTCTCTTCTGCGCTGGATTGTCTGGGGGCATAGGTCATGATAGATCTGTAGATTATGGTTATGGAAAAGGATTGTCCTCCTAGTTCTCGCGGCTTGCCAGATCTCCTCCTTGGTGGTGAACTTTAGAAATCTGATAATAACATCCCTGGGAGGTGCCGGGGGTCTTGCAGGAGGCCTGAGGGCCCTGTGGATTCTCTCGATGTCATCATGTTGTATGGGAGGAGCTTGAGGGAGTAGGACATGAAAGAGCTCAGTGACATAGGCCCTAAGGTGCTCTTGAGAAACATCCTCAGGGATTCCCCTAAGTCGCAAATTGTTCCTCCGCCCTCGATTTTCGAGGTCCTCAATTTTATCATTCAAATTTTGCAGCATAGAGTCTTGGATAGATATTTGTTGGGAATTCAGGCTAACCATGTTATTAAGGTGGTCATGTCCCTCCTCCAAGAATTCCATCCTAGAACCAAGGTCATTAAGATCCTTCTTTAGGTCTTTGATTTCATTTTTTATAAAATTCTTCAAGTCAGCAATATCAGATTTAGATGGGAGACTAGCAATCTGGGATTGGATAGACTGCAGGGGGTCTTGTGTGTTATTCGCAGTGGAGTTAACAGGAGTGGAATCTGTAGCCTGCATAATGGTCGTGCCAGTTGTATCTTGAGGCTGGAAAAAGGATGATACTGAAGGGCCAAGTTGGGTTAATTTGCCTTGTTTTTCAGGTTTATTACCTTTCCTGCCTGCCATAATGGGATTGCAGATGGCATGAACAGGAAGGGGAGCGAAATGCCTGGCTTAAATTGTGAGATTGATAATGGCTAGGGGAGGCTTAGGTTGCAGTATTTGTAAAGGCCTTGAGGGGCAATTAGCGGGCACAATAAGAGGGCTCAAAGCAGCTGTAGATTGAAATGGCAGTGGAGGACGGCCGCAGGGCCTGTGAGTGAGAGTGTATCACTAGGCCTCGGTATCCTCAGAGGGAAATGCTGTGTTCTAGTCGGTTCTGTAAGTTGTTAAACAGTCCGGCCTATCCCTGTGCCCTCCTGTAAGCCTTATTCGGGTTCAGTAAGTGTATCTATAGTTATGTGCTTGCGACCGCAGCTCGCGGTGTCGCCGTGCTCACCCGATGAAGTTGGGGTCTCTGATGCAGCTCCCTGTCACAGCTTCTCAGCTGCTGCGCGTCTGCGATAGTGGGTCTTAGAACACTTCAGGCAGGGTGGATGAGGTGCTGGTATATCGCGGGGACTCCGCGTATCAGGGTCTGAGTCGATTGGGGTTTGAGAAGTCAGGGCACTACTTCTGGCGGTAAGATGGCGGTAAGATGGCGGCCGCTGTCACATAGCAGACAGCCTTGGGCTTCGCCAAAAATATCTCCAGCATATTAGTTATAGTCCATAAGTGGGGCCAGTTGGTGCAAGGTTGGTGGTATGAGTAGCTATGGCCATATTTAGTATGAAATGCCAATTTAGATGCCTAATAGGGACCAACAGCTGCGGAGCTCAGTCACACAGCGTCCATGCTCCAGCACGGCGAAGCTCCGCCCCGTGCCTAGAAGTTTTTTAACATGGAATTTGTGTTTCCTGGTATACTGATTTTCTTCTCAAAAATATAATTTGTTTGGGCTGTATTTAAATCTCTGTAGCGGAACTTTAAACCTAATGTTATTGTAAGATTAGTATTTATATTTATTTTTTGCAGCTTATTCAGACATTGACACATAATGCATTTGTACAGTATATGGGATTTAGTTCAGCAAAACTAAATTCCTGCAAGGGCTTTGCTTCTCTTTAGGATGACTGTTTCCATCAATCTTCATAGAAAAGCAGTGCCAAGATATAGGAGAAAGGGAGCGCCTCTCACTGGCTTTTTAATATAGACTGCAGATGGAGAGTCTATTTCAGAAAAATACTATAATATATATAGTTTGGTGAACTGGCATCTATAAATTTCGAGCAGATTATTGATGAATATAACAATAATAATATTTAGTACATATGTGTGCAATTTCTATTGAGCATTTTGGGGCACAGTAGAATGGGTGGAGCTATGGGAACTCAGTGGGAGTGGTCAATTCATCCATAACTTCTACTTAGTTGCTCTGCTACAAGGTGTCGTAATCCCCCCCAAAATAAAATGTTGGTATTATGCAGTATAACTATTTTGCAAAACTTCATCTAGAGGGCTGATAGTCTGTTTGCTTCTGACACATTTCTTTACTGAATGTGGTGGTGGTATATATATGTGATTGTAAGTTGTTCTTTTGTTGTCTGTTTCCAGCTGTATTTCCAGGATGTCTGGTAACTAGCAAACTCTTGAAAATTGAGCATGAGCCAAGTAAAATAAAGTTGCTCATGACTAATGAAGTGATACATACAGTTAGTGAGCAACAGCTATGAATTAGTGTCTTTTGTGTTCCAAACATATGCCATTACTCAGTCAGTGTACTAGTATGTCTGTCAGTACAAACCTATTGTAATACTTACATTATTTATTTATTACCTCAGTTTGGGTCTCATTGATACTTTGCTTGAAACGTATCTGTCTAGACTGAATAAAAAAATATTGATAACATTGTATCTTGTCAATTTGGTTTAAAGGGACAGGAAACCCTTTCTTTCATGATTTGAATAGAACATACAGTTTTAAACAACTTTCCAATTTACTTCTATTATCAAATTTGCTTCATTATCTTGTTATCCTTTGCTGAAGGAACAGCACTGCACTACTGGCAGCTAGACGATCTAGTCTAGTTAGCCAATCACAAGAGACATGTACAGGACCAATCAGCAGCTAGCTCCAACTATTGTAGGATATGTGTGTATTCTTCAACAAGGCATACCAAGAGAACGAAGCACATATGAAAATAAAAGTGAATTTAAAGGTGTCTTAAAATTACATGCTTTATCTGAATCATGCAAGTTTAATTTTGACTTTCCTATCTCTTTAAGTATTTCATTGCATATAATTTGGCATTTAAGAAATTAAATAATGTGTAGTAAACTCTATACTGCAAGGTTGTTTCATGTATTTTATACACCTTTTGTAAAATTCTAAAATTTGCTCATTAGTTTCACAACCAGATTAAAAAAAATACAATTCCATTTGTAGTCTCCATTTTCTCTATCTTTCGTTCTCATTGTCACATTTTCTGTCTTGCTAATGATTTAGGTGAAACGGGATGAATCTGGAGCTATACATATAAATAAACAGAAGCAGCTTCACCTGCACTATGACCTTATTAACTTCACTGTGAGTATCGGCTGAATATGCTATTGGGAGATAGAAACTCATGTATTTTGGTACCCTGCATTTTAAGTATGTTTTTCCCTCCCACCAAAGTGGATTAATGCCCGCACAGTGGCGCTATTGGACAGTGCAGAGAAACTACATGTGATCGACCGGCAAACCCAGGAGGAGCTGGAGATGCTGGAAATATCTGAAGTACAGCTAGTATACAACAGCAGCCACTTCAAGTCTCTGGCCACTGGAGGAAATGTTAGCCAGGCTCTGGTAAGATGAACTGGTAACTAAATATTATAGATAATCTAGACCACTGCTACTAGTGGGAAGTTGATAGCAAGTAAAGGATAACTTGGTGGTATTGTGTTTAGAGAATGACAATAAATAGGGGTTTGTATGTAATGATAATGTTTGTTTGTAATTCAACAAGACACAAACCTTTCAAAAGTAATGGAATTTCGATTATAGATATCAGATAATATGTTTAATGAACTCGTATTTATTTATTGTTTCAAATCATCAAGTAGATTTATTATTTAAGGTTTGGAAGTTTGATATCTAGGATTGATAACAATGGATGAGACCAAATATAAGATTTGGATACAATTTTAATCAATAGGTACAGCATATAAAATACTGTACCTAGAAAATCTTTATATATTTTGGAAGCCACTTGCTTTCCATGTATTGAGTTCTGATGTAATGTCTCCATTTACATTTTAGGCACTGGTTGGAGAAAAGGCTTGTTACCAGTCCATCAGTAGCTATGGTGGGCAAATCTTCTACTTGGGAACCAAGGTACATGTTGCTTCTTTGCTTCAAACGTAGCATTGGAAAATTCACAGGTTTCTGGGTAATCCTTTTTTAAGAGACAAGGAAGTGATGAATTCTTACTGAATCTACACTTCCATTCAGCACGCATTGCCTGTGTTCTAATTTCTCGAGTATCCTTGTTGAGAAAACTGAATAACTTAAATATGTTGGGTTAAAAAATATGCATGTTTAGATTTTGAATATTAATTTTATAAAATCCACTAAATTAAAAAAAAAAAGGTCTCTGGCTGTGATTTTGTGTTTAAAGAATGCTTGGAGCAATATAGCCAATCAGAGACTGTATCACCTGAGTCATTGAACTTTTCAGGAACATAATCCTAGCTGCTCATTGCACATGAAAACATGTGATGGTTTGTTTTTAGGATATGTCTCACAGTATTTGTAAGCGTATTGGACAGAATAAATAAGAGTAGAAGAAATAACTAAAATTAAGATTAAAATTATAATTATGGAATTAAAATATTACTATTATTATTACTACATAAAAGTGTTATATTAAGGGCGTGAAATACTCGTTCCTCATTTTTTTCAATAGCAATTAAATATTTTTTATTTTTTATTCCCTCTAATTTTTTGTATGTAATATAATTGCTTCTGCACCTTGACCATCTTAAAGTGATGGTACAGACCACAATTTAAAAAAACCCTCTGTACAGACCTCACTCTCACTGTACAGAACAGGGTCTCTGCTGCTTTTCTATATTTGCAAGAAATCCTGTTCCTAAAAACATGAATACTGTACTATACAATCCTAAAAATGAGAGTATGAAATTAGTACAAAGATATTAAGAGCATGATTGGTCAAAATAATAGAAATTTCTCTTGTAAAGGTGTATCCAGTCCACGGGTTCATCCATTACTTGTGGGATATTCTCCTTCCCAACAGGAAGTTGCAAGAGGACACCCACAGCAGAGCTGTCTATATAGCTCCTCCCCCAGTCATTCTCTTGCAACTCTCGACAAGAAAGGAAGTATCAAGAGATATGTGGTGACTTAGTGTAGTTTTTACCTTCAATCAAGAGTTTGTTATTTTTAAACGGTACTGGTGTTGTACTGTTTTACTCTCAGGCAGAAATTGGAAGAAGAATCTGCCTGGAGGTTGATGATCTTAGAGGTTTGTTACTAAGGTCCATTGCTGTTCTCACACATAACTGAAGAGTATGGAAAGAAAACTTCAGTTGGGGGGACGGTTTGCAGATTACCTGCTTTGAGGTATGTTCAGTATATTTTTTTCTAGAGAGATGATAAGGTCTAGAAAATGCTGACAATGCCTGGTATATTTGAGGTAAGCCTGATACAGTGATTTAACAACGACTGGGATCATGCTTACAAGATAAGGTTAATATTCATGTTAACTCTCATATTACTTAGTGTAAAAACGTTTGCATAACTTACAGAAAAAAGTTTTTTCTCTGAGGGTGATAAATCTTTATTTGGGGCCTAGTTTTCCATATGGCTTGTTAGATCACTCCTAGGAGTACTTTTTTAAGGCCCTCTGACATTGAGTGCATGGTTGGAGGGGCCTATTTTCGCGCACTTTATGCGCAGTTGATATTCAGACTGAGACATCCAGCTTCCCTAAAGGAGTCCTCTGGCATCTAGGACCACTATAGAGGGTTTTTTTCCTGCAAAAATCGTGTTTAAGGGCAGGTAGGAGCCACAGCAGAGCTGTGGCAGTGTGTTTGACTGTTTTTTAACGGTTTTACCGTTTTTCTAATCCGGTTTGGGGCCTAAGGGGTTAATCATCCATTTGCAAGTGGGTGCAATGCTGCTTTAGTCTCTTATACACACTAAAAATTTCGTAGAGTTTACTACTTTTTAACACTGTTTTGCAGTTTATGTGGTAGTTTTTTTCTCTTAAAGGCACAGTACCGTTTTTGTTTAATTGCTTTTTCACATTTATTAAGTGTTATTAATAAGTGTTTTCTAAGCTTGCTGGTCTTATTACTAGTCTGTTAAACATGTCTGACATAGAGGAAACTCCTTGTTCATTATGTTTAGAAGCCATTGTGGAACCCCCTCTTAGAATGTGTACCAAATGCACTGACCTTTCTATAAGTTATAAAGACCATATTATGGGTTTTAAAGATTTATCACCAGAGGTTTCTCAGACTGACAAAAGGGAGGTTAAACCACCTAGCTCTCCCAATGTGTCAGAACCTATATCTCCCGCGCAAGTGACGCCAAGTACATCTGGCGCATCCAATGCGTTTACCTTACAAGACATGGCGGCAGTTATGAATCATACCCTCACAGAGGTATTGTCCAAACTGCCAGGGTTACAAGGAAAGCGAGACAGCTCTGGGGCTAGAACAAATACAGAGCTTTCTGACGCTTTAGTAGCTATGTCTGATATACCCTCACAATGTACAGAAGCCGAAGCAGGAGAGCTTCTATCTGTGGGTGACATTTCTGATTCAGGGAAAGCGTTACTTCAGTCTGACTCTGAAATGACAGCATTTAAATTTAAGCTTGAACACCTCCGCTTGTTGCTCAGGGAGGTTTTAGCAACTCTGGATGACTGTGACACCATTGTAGTCCCAGAGAAATTGTGTAAAATGGACAAATACTTTGCAGTGCCTGTTTACACTGATGTTTTTCCAATCCATAAGAGGTTTTCAGAAATTATTACAAAGGAATGGGATAGACCAGGTGTACCGTTCTCTCCCCCTCCTGCTTTTCAAAAGATGTTTTCCATAGATGCCGCTACACGGGACTCGTGGCAGACGGTCCCTAAGGTGGAGGGAGCAGTCTCTACCTTAGCTAAGCGTACAACTATCCCCGTCAAGGACAGTTGTGCTTTCCTAGATCCAATGGATAAAAAATTAGAGGGTTTCCTTAAGAAAATCTTTATACAACAAGGTTTTATTCTCCAGCCTCTTGCATGCATTGCCCCTGTCACTGCTGCAGCGGCTTTCTGGTTCGAGTCTCTTGAAGAGGCTCTACAGGTGGAGACCCCATTGAATGATATCCTAGACAGGCTTAAAGCTCTTAAGTTAGCCAATTCATTTATTTCTGACGCCGTTTTTCATTTAACAATGCTAACGGCTAAGAATTCAGGTTTTGCCATTCAGGCGCGTAGGGCGCTATGGCTTAAATCCTGGTCAGCTGATGTTACTTCAAAGTCTAAGCTTCTCAACATCCCCTTCAAAGGGCAGACCCTATTCGGGCTTGGACTGAAGGAGATCATTTCTGATATTACTGGAGGAAAAGGCCACGCCCTTCCCCAGGATAGGTCCAACAAATTAAGGACCAAACAGACTAATTTTTGTTCCTTTCGAAACTTAAACTTCCTCTACTGCAAAACAAGAAGCAAATTTTACCCAGTCCAAGCCAGTCTGGAGACCTAACCAGGCTTGGAACAAGGGAAAGCAGGCCAAAAAACCTGCTGCTGCCTCTAAGACAGCATGAAGGAGTAGCCCCCGATCCGGGACCGGATCTAGTTGGGGGCAGACTTTCTCTCTTCGCCCAGGCTTGGGCAAGAGACGTCCAGGATCCCTGGGCTCTGGAGATTGTTTCCCAGGGATATCTTCTGGATTTTAAAGCCTCATCTCCAAAGGGGAGATTTCATCTCTCACAATTATCTGCAAACCAGATAAAGAGAGAGGCATTCTTACGTTGTGTTCAAGACCTTCTGGTTATGGGAGTGATCCACCCAGTTCCAAGGGAGGAACAGGGGCAAGGATTCTATTCAAATCTGTTTATAGTTCCCAAAAAAGAGGGAACTTTCAGACCAATCTTGGATCTCAAGATCCTAAACAAATTTCTCAGGGTCCCTTCCTTCAAGATGGAGACTATTCGAACCATCCTACCTATGATCCAGGAGGGTCAATATATGACTACCGTGGACTTAAAGGATGCTTATCTCCACATTCCGATACACAGAGATCATCATCGGTTTCTCAGGTTTGCCTTCCTAGACAGGCATTACCAGTTTGTGGCTCTTCCCTTCGGGTTAGGCACGGCACCAAGAATTTTTACGAAGGTTCTAGGGTCCCTACTGGCGTTTCTAAGGCCACGAGGCATAGCGGTGGCTCCTTACCTAGACGACATTCTGATACAGGCGTCGAATTTTCAAATCGCCAAGTCCCATTGTTCTGGCGTTCCTGAGGTCTCATGGGTGGAAGGTGAACGAAGAAAAGAGTTCTCTCTCCCCTCTCACAAGAGTTTCCTTCCTAGGAACTCTGATAGATTCAGTAGAAATGAAGATTTTTCTGACAGAGGTCAGGTTGTCAAAGCTTCTAACTTCCTGCCGTGCTCTTTATTCCACTTCTCAGCCGTCAGTGGCTCAGTGTATGGAAGTAATCGGCTTAATGGTAGCGACAATGGACATAGTTCCGTTTGCCCGCCTACATCTCAGACCACTGCAACTTTGCATGCTCAATCAGTGGAATGGGGATTACACCGATTTGTCCCCTCTGCTAAATCTGGATCAAGAGACCAGGGATTCTCTTCTCTGGTGGCTATCTCGGTCCATCTGTCCAGGGGAATGAGCTTCCGCAGGCCAGAATGGACTATAGTGATGGCAAATGCCAGCCTTCTGGGCTGGGGCGCAGTCTGGAACTCCTTGAAGGTTCAGGGTTCGTGGACTCAGGAGGAAGCCCTCCTTCCGATAAACATGCTGGAACTAAGAGCGATATTCGATGCTCTTCAGGCTTGGCCTCAGCTAGCTGCGGTCAGGTTCATCAGATTTCAGTCGGACAACATCACGACTGTAGCCTATATCAAACATCAGGGGGGTACAAGGAGCCCCCTGGCGATGTTGGAGGTTTCAAAGATAATTCTATGGGCAGAGGTTCACTCTTGCCATCTCTCAGCTATCCATATCCCAGGAGTAGAGAACTGGGAGGCGGATTTCTTAAGTCGGCAGACTTTTCTTCTGGGGGAGTGGGAGCTCCATCCGGAGTTATTTGCCCAGTTGATTCAATTATGGGGCAAACCAGAACTGGATCTCATTTCGTCTCGTCAGAACGCCAAGCTTCCTCGTTACGGGTCCAGGTCCAGGATCAAACAGGAGAGAGCTTCAGTGATTTTGATAGCTCCTGCGTGGCCACGCAGGACTTGGTATGCAGATCTGGTGGACATGTCATCCTTTCCACCATGGACTCTGCCGCTGAGGCAGGACCTTCTACTTCAAGGTCCTTTCAAACATCCAAATCTAATTTCTCTACGTCTGACTGCTTGGAGATTGAACGCTTGATTCTATCAAAGCGTGGTTTTTCCGTGTCGGTCATTGATACTTTAATTCAGTCTCTAAAGCCTGTCACCAGGAAAATCTATCATAAGATATGGTGTAAATATCTTCATTGGTGTGAATCCAAGGGTTACTCATGGAGTAAAGTCAGGATTTCTAGAATCTTATCCTTTCTCCAGGAGGGATTGGAGAAAGGATTGTCTGCTAGTTCCTTAAAGGGACAGATTTCTGCTCTGTCTATTCTTTTGCACAAACGTCTGGCTGAGGTTCCAGACGTTCAGGCGTTTTGTCAGGCTTTAGTTAGAATTAAGCCTGTGTTTAAACCTATTACTCCGCCATGGAGTTTAAATTTAGTTCTTAAAGTTCTTCAAGGGGTTCCGTTTGAACCTTTTCATTCCATAGATATTAAACTTTTATCTTGGAAAGTTCTGTTTTCAGTAGCTATCTCCTCGGCTCGAAGAGTTTCGGAGTGATCTGCTTTACAGTGTGATTCCCCTTATCTGATTTTCCATGCAGATAAGGTAGTTTTGCGTACCAAACCTGTTTTTTTTCCTAAGGTAGTATCTAATAAGAACATCAATCAGGAGATTGTTGTTCCTTCATTATGTCCTAATCCTTCCTCAAAGAAGGAACGTCTTTTACACAATCTTGATGTGGTTCGTGCTTTAAAGTTTTATTTACAAGCTACGAAGGATTTTCGTCAAACATCTGCTTTGTTTGTTGTCTACTCTGGACAGAGGAGAGGCCAAAAGGCTTCGGCAACTTCTCTTTCTTTTTGGCTGAGAAGCATAATCCGCTTAGCTTATGAGACTGCTGGCCAGCAGCCTCCTGAAAGAATTATAGCTCATTCCACTAGAGCGGTGGCTTCCACATGGGCTTTTAAAAATGAGGCCTCTGTTGAACAGATTTGTAAGGCGGCGACTTGGTCTTCGCCTCACACTTTTTCTAAATTCTACAAATTCGATATTTTTGCTTCTTCGGAGGCTATTTTTGGGAGAAAGGTCTTACAGGTAGTGGTGCCTTCCGTTTAAGTTCCTGCCTTGTCCCTCCCTTCATCCGTGTCCTAAAGCTTTGGTATTGGTATCCCACAAATAATGGATGAACCCGTTGACTGGATACACCTTTACAAGAGAAAACAAAATTTATGCTTACCTGATAAATTTATTTCTCTTGTGGTGTATCCAGTCCACGGCCCGCCCTGTCATTTTAAGGCAGGTGTTTTTTATTTTTAAACTACAGTCACCACTGCACCCTATAGTTTCTCCTTTTCTCTTGTTAAGTGTATCCAGTCCACGGATCATCCATTACTTATGGGATATTAATTCCTCCCCAACAGGAAGTGCAAGAGGATTCACCCAGCAGAGCTGCTATATAGCTCCTCCCCTAACTGCCATTACCAGTCATTCTCTTGCACCCAACGAATAGATAGGATGTGTGAGAGGACTGTGGTGATTATACTTAGTTTCATACCTTCAATCAAAAGTTTGTTATTTTATAATAGCACCGGAGTGTGTTATTCCTTCTCTGGTAGAATTTGAAGAAGAATCTACCTGAGTTTTTCTATGATTTTAGCCGGAGTAGTTAAGATCATATTGCTGTTTCTCGGCCATCTGAGGAGAGGTAAACTTCAGATCAGGGGACAGCGGGCAGATTAATCTGCAAAGAGGTATGTAGCAGCTTATTATTTTCTGACAATGGAATTGATGAGAAAATTCTGCCATACCGATATAATGTAAACTCAGCCTTAAATGCAGTAGCAGCAACTGGTATCAGGCTGTCATGTATGTATATTTTACACTTCAGTATTCTGGGGAATGGCACTTCACTGGAATTATACTGTATGCATAAAACTTTAGCCTAATTTGCAGGGACTAGCAACAGGCTTTTTAATAACACTCAATTTATTAATGTTAAACGTTTTTTGCTGGCATGTAAAATCGTTTAATTTTCTGAGGTACTGGGTGAAAAAATGTTTTGGGCACTATTTTTTTCCACTTGGCAGTCGTTTTATTTAATTTATGACAGTTTACTGATCTCTCTCACTGTTATGTGTGAGGGGGAGGGACCTTTTTTGGTGCTTTTGCTACGCATCAAAAAATTCAGTCAGAAGTTTATTGTCTTCCCTGCATGATCCGGTTCATCTCTACAGAACTCAGGGGTCTTCAAAACTTGTTTTGAGGGAGGTAATCACTCACAGCAGAGCTGTGAGATTGTAGTTGACTGTGATAAAAAAAACGTTTATTTCTGTATTTTTTTTTTTTTTATTTTTTTTTTCTGCTATCAGGGTTAGTTATCCTTTGCTAATGGGAGCAATCCTTTGCTAAAATTGTGTTTTTTACAAAGATTTGATGCTATAACTTTTCAGTTTATTAATTTTCAACTGTCATAACTTTTTCTGTGCTTCTTATAGGCACAGTACGTTTTCATATTATAGTAAATTACTTGAAAAGTATTTCCAAGTTGCTAGTTTATTTGCTAGTGTGTTAAACATGTCTGATTCAGAGGAAGATATCTGTGCTATATGTGCTAAAGCCAAAGTGGAGCCCAATAGAAATTTATGTACTAACTGTATTGATGCTACTTTAAATAAAAGTCAATCTGTACAAATTGAACATATTTCACCAAACAACGAGGGGAGAGTTATGCCGACTAACTCGCCTCACGTGTCAGTACCTGCATCTCCCGCTCGGGAGGTGCGTGATATTGTAGCGCCGAGTACATCTAGGCGGCCATTACAAATCACATTACAGGATATGGCTACTGTTATGACTGAAGTTTTGGCTAAATTACCAGAACTAAGAGGTAAGCGTGATCACTCTGAGGTGAGAACAGAGTGCGCTGATAATATTAGGGCCATGTCAGACACTGCGTCACAATTTGCAGAACATGAGGACGGAGAGCTTCATTCTGCGGGTGACGGTTCTGATCCAAACAAACTGGATTCAGATATTTAAAATTTTAAATTTAAGCTGGAAAACCTCCGTGTATTACTAGGGGAGGTGTTAGCGGCTCTGAATGATTGTAACACAGTTGCAATACCAGAGAAAATGTGTAGGTTGGATAAATATTTTGCGGTACCGGCGAGTACTGACGTTTTTCCTATACCTAAGAGACTTACTGAAATTGTTACTAAGGAGTGGGATAGACCCGGTGTGCCGTTCTCACCCCCTCCGATATTTAGAAAGATGTTTCCAATAGACGCCACCACACGGGACTTATGGGAAACGGTCCCTAAGGTGGAGGGAGCAGTTTCTACTTTAGCTAAGCGTACCACTATCCCGGTGGAGGATAGCTGCGCCTTTTCAGATCCAATGGATAAAAAGTTAGAGGGTTACCTTAAGAAAATGTTTGTTCAACAAGGTTTTATATTGCAACCTCTTGCATGCATTGCGCCTGTCACGGCTGCAGCAGCATTTTGGTTTGAGTCTCTGGAAGAGACACTTGAATCAGCTCCATTAGATGAGATTACACACAAGCTTAAAGCCCTTAAGTTAGCTAACTCATTTATTTCAGATGCCGTAGTACATTTAACTAAACTTACGGCCAAGAATTCCGGATTCGCCATTCAGGCACGCAGAGCACTGTGGCTAAAATCCTGGTCAGCTGACGTTACTTCTAAATCTAAATTGCTTAATATACCTTTCAAAGGGCAGACCTTATTCGGGCCCGGGTTGAAAGAAATTATCGCTGACATTACAGGAGGTAAAGGCCATGCCCTGCCTCAAGACAGAGCCAAACCTAAGGCTAGACAGTCTAATTTTCGTTCCTTTCGTAATTTCAAAGCAGGAGCAGCATCAACTTCCTCTGCACCAAAACAGGAAGGAGCTGTTGCTCGCTACAGACAAGGCTGGAGACCTAACCAGTCCTGGAACAAGGGCAAGCAGGCCAGGAAACCTGCTGCTGCCCCTAAGACAGCATGAATCGAGGGCCCCCGATCCGGGAACGGATCTAGTGGGGGGCAGACTTTCTCTCTTCGCCCAGGCTTGGGCAACAGATGTCCAGGATCCCTGGGCGTTAGAGATCATATCTCAGGGATACCTTCTAGACTTCAAATTCTCTCCCCCAAGAGGGAGATTTCATCTGTCAAGGTTGTCAACAAACCAAATAAAGAAAGAGGCGTTTCTACGCTGCGTACAAGATCTTTTATTAATGGGAGTGATCCATCCGGTTCCGCGGTCAGAACAAGGACAAGGGTTTTACTCAAATCTGTTTGTGGTTCCCAAAAAAGAGGGAACTTTCAGGCCAATCTTGGATTTAAAGATCCTAAACAAATTCCTAAGAGTTCCATCGTTCAAAATGGAAACTATTCGGACAATTTTACCCATGATCCAAAAGGGTCAGTACATGACCACAGTGGATTTAAAGGATGCTTACCTTCACATACCGATTCACAAAGATCATTACCGGTATCTAAGGTTTGCCTTTCTAGACAGGCATTACCAGTTTGTAGCTCTTCCATTCGGATTGGCTACGGCTCCGAGAATCTTCACAAAGGTTCTGGGTGCTCTTCTGGCGGTACTAAGACCGCGAGGAATTGCGGTAGCTCCGTACCTAGACGACATTCTGATACAAGCTTCAAGCTTTCAAACTGCCAAGTCTCATACAGAGTTAGTACTGGCATTTCTAAGGTCGCATGGATGGAAGGTGAACGAAAAGAAGAGTTCTCTCTTTCCACTCACAAGAGTTCCCTTCTTGGGGACTCTTATAGATTCTGTAGAAATGAAGATTTACCTGACAGAAGACAGGTTAACAAAGCTTCAAAATGCATGCCGTGTCCTTCATTCCATTCAACACCAGTCAGTAGCTCAATGCATGGAGGTGATCGGCTTAATGGTAGCAGCAATGGACATAGTACCCTTTGCACGTCTACATCTCAGACCGCTGCAATTGTGCATGCTAAGTCAGTGGAATGGGGATTACTCAGACTTGTCCCCTACTCTGAATCTGGATCAAGAGACCAGAAATTCTCTTCTATGGTGGCTTTCTCGGCCACATCTGTCCAGGGGGATGCCATTCAGCAGGCCGGACTGGACAATTGTAACAACAGACGCCAGCCTACTAGGTTGGGGCGCTGTCTGGAATTCTCTGAAGGCTCAGGGACAATTGAATCAGGAGGAGAGTCTCCTACCAATAAACATTCTGGAATTGAGAGCAGTTCTCAATGCCCTTCTGGCTTGGCCCCAGTTAACAACTCGGGGGTTCATCAGGTTTCAGTCGGACAACATCACGACTGTAGCTTACATCAACCATCAGGGAGGGACAAGAAGCTCCCTAGCAATGATGGAAGTATCAAAGATAATTCGCTGGGCAGAGTCTCACTCTTGCCACCTGTCAGCAATCCACATCCCGGGAGTGGAGAACTGGGAGGCGGATTTCTTAAGTCGTCAGACTTTTCATCCGGGGGAGTTGGAACTTCATCCGGAGGTCTTTGCCCAAATACTTCGACGTTGGGGCAAACCAGAGATAGATCTCATGGCGTCTCGACAGAACGCCAAGCTTCCTCGTTACGGGTCCAGATCCAGGGATCCGGGAGCGGTTCTGATAGATGCTTTGACAGCACCTTGGACCTTCGGGATGGCTTATGTGTTTCCACCCTTCCCGATGCTTCCTCGATTGATTGCCAGAATCAAACAGGAGAGAGCATCAGTGATTCTAATAACGCCTGCATGGCCACGCAGGACTTGGTATGCAGATCTAGTGGACATGTCATCCTGTCCACCTTGGTCGCTACCTCTGAAACAGGACCTTCTGATCCAGGGTCCCTTCAAACATCAAAATCTAATTTCTCTGAAGCTGACTGCTTGGAAATTGAACGCTTGATTTTATCAGTTATTGATACCTTAATACAGGCTAGGAAGCCTGTTACCAGAAAGATTTACCATAAGATATGGCGCAAATACTTATATTGGTGCGAATCCAAGAGTTACTCATGGAGTAAGGTTAGGATTCCGAGGATATTGTCTTTTCTACAAGAAGGTTTAGAAAAGGGTTTATCCGCTAGTTCCTTAAAGGGACAGATTTCAGCTCTGTCCATTCTTTTACACAAACGTCTGTCAGAAGTTCCGGACGTTCAAGCTTTTTGTCAGGCTTTAGCTAGGATCAAGCCTGTGTTTAAAACTGTTGCTCCACCATGGAGTTTGAACTTAGTTCTTAATGTTTTACAGGGGGTTCCGTTTGAACCCCTTCATTCCATTGAGAGCAAGTTGTTATCTTGGAAAGTTCTGTTTTTAATGGCGATTTCCTCGGCTCGAAGAGTCTCTGAGTTATCTGCCTTACATTGTGATTCTCCTTATCTGATTTTTCATTCAGACAAGGTAGTTCTGCGTACTAAAACTGGGTTCCTACCTAAGGTGGTCACTAACAGGAATATCAATCAAGAGATTGTGGTTACATCTTTGTGTCCTAATCCTTCTTCAAAAAAGGAACGTCTGCTGCACAATCTAGATGTAGTCCGTGCCCTGAAATTTTATCTACAGGCAACTAAGGATTTTCGACAAACGTCTTCCCTGTTTGTCGTTTATTCTGGTTAGAGGAGAGGTCAAAAAGCTTCGGCTACCTCTCTCTCCTTTTGGCTTCGTAGCATAATACGGTTAGCCTATGAGACTGCTGGACAGCAGCCTCCTGAAAGAATTACAGCACATTCTACTAGAGCTGTGGCTTCCACTTGGGCCTTTAAGAATGAGGCTTCTGTTGAACAGATTTGCAAGGCTGCAACTTGGTCTTCTCTTCATACTTTTTCCAAATTTTACAAATTTGACACTTTTGCTTCTTCGGAGGCTGTTTTTGGGAGAAAGGTTCTTCAGGCAGTGGTTCCTTCCGTATAAAGAGCCTGCCTGTCCCTCCCGTCATCCGTGTACTTTAGCTTTGGTATTGGTATCCCATAAGTAATGGATGATCCGTGGACTGGATACACTTAACAAGAGAAAACATAATTTATGCTTACCTGATAAATTTATTTCTCTTGTAGTGTATCCAGTCCACGGCCCGCCCTGTCACTTTAAGGCAGGTAATTTTTCCATTAAACTACAGTCACCACTGTACCCTATGGTTTTCCTTTCTCTGCATGTTTTCGGTCGAATGACTGGTAATGGCAGTTAGGGGAGGAGCTATATAGCAGCTCTGCTGGGTGAATCCTCTTGCACTTCCTGTTGGGGAGGAATTAATATCCCATAAGTAATGGATGATCCGTGGACTGGATACACTACAAGAGAAATAAATTTATCAGGTAAGCATAAATTATGTTTTTTCTTGCTTGTCTTCGGTCGAATGACTGGGGGTGGCAGTTAGGGGAGGAGCTATATAGACAGCTCTGCTGTGGGTGTCTTCTTGCAACTTCCTGTTGGGAAGGAGAATATCCCGCAAGTAATGGATGAACCCGTGGACTGGATACACCACAAGAGAAATAAATTTATCAGGTAAGCATACATTTTGTTTTTCTAAATCATTTTTGAATACTGTCAAGCATGTTTCACTTTATCAGCACCGCTTGTGTGTTGAATTTGGTTTGTTCATTTTGTTGACAAAATAAAGTGCAAAAGTTGTGGTTGGGAGAATTGGATTTTTCCATTTTCTGCTCGGATCCGATCTGAACTTTTCCCGATACTGAAATGATTTTATTGCTGGGATTCTGATCACTCAGAACTTGAAAAACGTGGATCGGCAGCCAAAAAAACTGCTGATGAACGGGATTAGAAGGATTGTATTACAGTTATTGGCTTTTCTGCTTACATTGAATTAAGATTTTACAAGCATCTGATCAGTGCAGTATTTCAAATTCTTTTCTGAGAGAGTTAAAGAAAATAGTGACGTAATAATGCAAAATACGATGAAGCTAGCAAGATAAAAATCCTTCAATAAACTTAGACTGGCTTCATCTTTCTTTTTCTGATTACTGAGTTTCATCACAGTTGATTCAAATATTAGATAAGTTACTTAATTATCAACTACTTTGTAAAAATAGACTTCCTGCTTGCTTGGTCTTCTAGAAGGGCATTCATTTTACAGCATAGGTTAATTAAACTCACGTCTATCTTTTATATAAATCTATGTACTCCATTTAGTATATTTTAATATCTTCTATGTCCAATATTTATAGATATATGAGCAAATGGTGAGATAGATATTAAAAAAAACTAATTAAAAAATCAATATAGTGTGCAGAATGGGCTTTAAATTAGATTTTGCATATATGTTGGTATGTGAAAATAACTTAAGTTATCCTATTTATTTGTGGTTAATCCAGTCCTGGCATAGTTGTATCTCACTAATAAGGATTCAAGAAGGCAAAAATGTGTCTGCTCCCTACCACCTTAATATTTATAACAGTAATTTGTGTAATATGTTGTACACATCTGATTTATTAAATAATGAAAAATATATATACAGTATATATAAACATACACACACACACACACACACACTTATATATACAGGTGTACCTCGGAGATATTATGGGTTTGGTTCCAGACCACTACAATAAAGCGAATACAATAATAAAGTGCATATAGTAAAGTTAGATTTACACCATATTGTAGTTTATTAAGTGTGCAATAGCATTATGTCTAAAAAAAAACAATGTACATATCTTAATTAAAAAATACTTTATTGCTAAAAAATGGTAACCATCATCAGAGACTTCAGCGAGTCGTAATCATTTTTGCTGATGGTGTGTATATATGTGTATTTATGCCTTTATATTTTTATATATGATGGGAAAATGGCACTGATAGATTTGCTCGACACAGGGTTGCCACAAACCTTCAATTTGTAAAAAAAAAAAAGCAATATCTGCAAAGCGCAATAAAAATGAGGCATGCCTGTATGTGTGTATATATATATATATATATATATATATATATATATATATATATGTATATATATATATGTGTATATATATATATATATGTATATATATATATGTGTATATATATATATATATGTATATATATATATGTGTATATATATATATATATATATATATATATATATATATATATACATATATATACACATACATATATATATATATATATACACACACACACACATATATAGAAGCTGCACCCAGGTGGTAAATCGCCATAGAACAGGCTATATAGAACAATAGTATTGAGCCAGTTGTTCGTTCCTGTGAGTGTGCTTCTCTCTGTGTGTGTGTGTGTATATATATATATATATATATATATATACACATATACATGTATGCGCACATACACAAATAAAAATATATAATATTTCACCAGCATTCCTTAAATGTGACTGCAGGAAAAGGGTTAAGTATTGTTTGTTTGCTTTTCACGCTTCTTTGGTTGTTACTGCAAGACGTAGCACTTCCTCTCTTGTTCTCTTTCTCTCCCCCTCTTGTTGTCATACTTTCCTTTCTCAGTAGCATCTTTCTGTTCCGGTCTAATCGCATTTTCTTACTGTTCCTTATAGTCTGTCCATGCCATGATGCTGAGAAACTGGCGAGAGGTAAGATCTGTTGGGCAGAAATGGGAAGGGGAATTATGTTCTAACTCAGTGGCATGAGAAAAGCAGACATTGTGCAGCAAGACTTATGTGCATGTGTTCAGCAGTGTGTTTAAATTACACCTTAAATAGAATAGTATTACATAATGATAACATTATCCTGTAACATGTTTATATAAATGTCCTTATTGTGGTAGTAACTAATGATATGTAACATGAGTATAAAAGCAGAAGTCAGCCTTAGCCCTATACTCACATCATACACTGGTGTAGATATTGTGTTACATCTCAAATGTGACAAATCTCAGCACTCAGTCATTTTACCTGAGGGATAAGGATTCCTTTTACAGACTAAAAACGTAATGGGACCGTATACACCAATTTTCATATAACTGCATGTAATAGACACTGCTATAAAGAATAATATGCACACATGCTGATATAAAAATCAAGTATAAAACCTTTTAAAAACTTACTTAGAAACTCCCAGTTTAGCACTGTTGATGAGGTTGGACTGGGACACCCACTGAAAGCGTCTGGGAAAGCATGAAAGGCAGACACTCCCCCCTTTCCCTGCATATGAAAAGACCCATTACACAAACAAGAATCTGTAGACATCAGTATACATATAAAACTTTGGGGCTAGGTTAGGAGTCTCAAAATCAGAATAATTTTATAAAAAAAATAAGCAAAACTATGTATTGTTACAAAAACACTCCCAGATGGGCTATATAAATGGATCATCTACAAAACATTTATGCAAAGAAAAATCTAATGTACAATGTCCCTTTATACTCACGCTTGTTCAGTCTGAGTCCCAGTGTCACACAGTAACCCACCATTGTGAGTTACTGTTCCCATCATTACTCTAACTTTTCTTATGCCCAACACTGTGTGGTTTTCTCTTTTACTCTTGTCAAATGTCACACCCATTGGCTCAAAATATTTAGAGTAAAAAAAAATGGAGATGAAGAAAGATGTACTTACGCATTTTACTTCCACACAAGGCACTCTTTCCTAGAGCTAATTTGTACCTGTGAATTCTGTCTTTGATAAGGGGATCACAGTTTTGTGACTACTGAGCTCACATGCCCTGTGTGATGTTGTAATTGTAGTCAGCCATACTGTTCTGATGGCACTGTCAGATATTGCTTGGTAAAGGCAGTCACATGTCCACTGTGATTAGATTAATTATATTTTCAACTGACACATTCCCTTATTTTCTGAGGATACAATGTACATGTTTCTTAGTCTTAAAGGGACAGTCTAATCAAAATTAAACTTTCATGATTCAGATTTTAAACAACTTTCCAATTTACTTTCATCATCAAATTTGCTTTGTTCTCTTTGTATTCTTAGTTGAAAGCTAAACCTAGGTAGGCTCACATGCTAATTTCTAGGCCCTTGAAGGCCGTCCCATATCTGAATGCATTTGACATTTTTTTCACAGCTAGAAGGTGTTAGATCATGTGTGCCATATAGATAACATTGTGCTCATGCCCGTGGAGTTACTTATGAGAGGGCATTGATTGGCTAAAATGCAAGTCTATCAAAAAAACTGAAATAAGGGGGCAGTGTGCAGAGGCTTAGATACAAGGAAATCAAAGAGGTAAAAAAGTGTATTAATATAACCATGTTGGGTATGCAACACTGGGGAATGCGTAATAAGGGGATTATTCATCTTTTTAAACGATAACAGTTCTGGAGTAGACTGTCCGTTGTTGTAGCAGTTATCTTTCTAAGCAATAGCTTATCTGATATTTTTTGTTAAGGAATGTTTATTTTTGTTTTAATAAATAGAATTAATAAAATTGGTTTGCTGGCCTTGTGAATCATTTTAGCTATATTAACTAAGCATGGCATAAGGTTAATTGTGAACTGTGAGCTGTTGGCAGCCACTACATTTTGTCTCTGACAATAGAACTTTATTTATGGAAATAAAACCTTAATTCATCATTTTACTAATAGTTGAACACATTTACTACTTAATCTAGGATGGATTGTGCCATGAGTATGAGACTTACCTTACTCTATAGTTACTCTGCAGCCAGAACTTGCAATGCAGCTTAGCATACTGGATAATGATCTACCTTAGCCCATAATAATACCAGGAAAGCACGGAATTCAGCATCGTGGGCTGTGTTAACATGTATAGCTTCACTCTTATTAGCCAGGTATAATGAATAGCATGCAAGGGCTCATATGACATGTTTTTTTTTTGTTACAGAGAGTTGATCATCTGTTGAAGCAAGACTGTTTTAATGAGGCCTTGGCTTTAGCTTGGTCTTTCCATGAAGGCAAAGCCAAAGCTGTTGTTGGTAAGCAAAATTAGAAAAAAAAAATCTGACTATCTTTTATTTTAGAAAATTCTAAAGAAAATATTTTTACACAGCTTCTGTCAAAATTGTGTAGAAAGAAAGAAAAGAAACAAGGCTTTGTGGGGAAAAAAAAGGTGATACTGTCACTGACCTTAAATAAATATTCTAAATGTATTCAAAATAAAGTTTCCACCAAAAAGAAGCAAAACAAATTTACAACCAGCCATTGGGGGGTAGTTATCAAGCCGTCTACTTTTCTGACTTCGCCCGCCCAATACGCCCGCCTAAGCTCGCCTACCTTCGCCGCCGCGGACCTTGAATACGTTCGCCTAAGTTATCAAAAAAAGCTGTCAAAAAGCCGCGGGGCGATGAGCAGCGGACTGTGAGAGTTATCACTCATCCGATCTCGCTGCCCTTCGGCTTTTTCACAGCTTTATTGCTAGCCTGTCACTAAGCACCCACACTAAACTACACTGTTCTATCCCTATACCGGCACCCCCGGAGCCCCCCACAACTCAATAAAGTTACTAACCCCTAAACCGCCGCTCCTAGACCCTGCCGCAACTCTTATAAATGTATTAACCCCTAAACCGCCGCTCCTAGACCCTGCCCCAACTCTTATAAATGTATTAACCCCTAAACCGCCGCTCCTAGACCCTGCCGCAACTCTTATAAATGTATTAACCCCTAAACCGCCGCTCCCGGACACCGCTGCCACCTACAGTATACCTAGTAACCCCTATCCTGCCCCCCCTACACCGTCCCCCTCTATAATAAAGTTATTAACCCCTATCCTGCTGATCCCGCACCTCTCCGCAACTAAATAAATAGTTTAACCCCTAAACCGCCGCTCCCTGAACCCGCCGCAACCTATATTAAACCTATTAACCCCTATCCTGCCCCCCCTACACCGTCGTCACCTATAATAAATTTATTAACCCCTATCCTGCCCCCCACTACACCGCCACCACTGTAATAAAATTATTAACCCCTAAACCTAAGTCTAACCCTAACGCCCCCCTAACTTAAATATTAATTAAATAAATCTAAATAATATTTCTATTATTAACTAAATTAATCCTATTTAAAACTAAATACTTACCTTTAAAATAAACCCTAATATAGCTACAATATAAATAATAATTATATTGTAGCTATCTTAGGATTTATTTTTATTTTACAGGTACCTTTCAATTTATTTTAACTAGGTACAATAGCTATTAAATAGTTATTAACTATTTAATAGCTTACCTAGCTAAAATAAACTGAAATTTACCTGTAAAATAAATCCTAACCTAAGTTATAATTACACCTAACACTACACTATACTTTAATAAATTATTCCTATTTAAAACTAAATACTTACCTGTAAAATAAACCCTAATGTAGCTACAATATAAATAATAATTATATTGTAGCTATCTTAGGATTTATATTTATTTTACAGGTAACTTTGTATTTATTTTAGCTAGTTAGAATAGTTATTAAATAGTTATTAACTATTTAATAACTACCTAGCTAAAAGAAATACAAAATTACCTGTAAAATAAATCCTAACCTAAGTTACAATTAAACCTAATACTACACTATCATTAAATTAATTAAATAAACTACCTACAAATAACTACAATTAAATACAATTAAATAAACTAACTAAAGTATAAAAAATAAAAAAAGCTAAGTTACAAAAAATAAAAAAATAAGTTACAAACATTTTAAAAATATTACAACAATTTTAAGCTACTTACACCTAATCTAAGCCCCCTAATAAAATAACAAACCCCCCCAAAATAAAAAAAATGCCCTACCCTATTCTAAATTAAATAAAGTTCAAAGCTCTTTTACCTTACCAGCCCTTAAAAGGGCCATTTGTGGGGGCATGCCCCAAAAAGTTCAGCTCTTTTGCCTGTAAAAGAAAAATACAACCCCCCCCAACATTAAAACCCACCACCCACATACCCCTAATCTAACCCAAACCCCCCTTACAAAAACCTAACACTAATCCCCTGAAGATCATCCTACCTTGAGTCGTCTTCACTCAGCCGAGCAGCGATGGAACCGAAGTGGACATCCGGAGCGGAAGAAGTTAATCCTCCAAGCGGCGCTGAAGAAATCTTCCATCCGATGAAGTCATCATCCAGGCGGCGCTGAAAAAGTCTTCGATCCGGGCGATGTCATCTTCCAAGAGGCGCTGAAGAGGTCTTCTATCCGGGCGATGTCATCTTCCAAGCCGGGTCTTGAATCTTCCTCCCGCCGACGCGGAACCTCCTTCTTCACCGACGGACTACGACGAATGAAGGCTCCTTTAAGGGACGTCATCCAAGATGGCGTCCCCTCAATTCCGATTGGCTGATAGGATTCTATCAGCCAATCGGAATTAAGGTAGGAAAAATCTGATTGGCTGATGGAATCAGCCAATCAGATTGAGCTTGCATTCTATTGGCTGATCGGAACAGTCGGTGAAGAAGGAGGTTCCACGTCGGCGGGATGAAGATTCAAGACCCGGCTTGGAAGATGACATCGCCCGGATAGAAGACCTCTTCAGCGCCTCTTGGAAGATGACATCGCCCGGATCGAAGACTTCTTCAGCGCCGCCTGGATGATGACTTCATCGGATGGAAGATTTCTTCAGCGCCGCTTGGAGGATTAACTTCTTCCGCTCCGGATGTCCACTTCGGTTCCATCGCTGCTCGGCTGAGTGAAGACGACTCAAGGTAGGATGATCTTCAGGGGATTAGTGTTAGGTTTTTGTAAGGGGGGTTTGGGTTAGATTAGGGGTATGTGGGTGGTGGGTTTTAATGTTGGGGGGGGGTTGTATTTTTCTTTTACAGGCAAAAGAGCTGAACTTTTTGGGGCATGCCCCCACAAATGGCCCTTTTAAGGGCTGGTAAGGTAAAAGAGCTTTGAACTTTATTTAATTTAGAATACGGTAGGGCATTTTTTTTATTTTGGGGGGGTTTGTTATTTTATTAGGGGGCTTAGATTAGGTGTAAGTAGCTTAAAATTGTTGTAATATTTTTAAAATGTTTGTAACTTATTTTTTTATTTTTTGTAACTTAGCTTTTTTTATTTTTTGTACTTTAGTTAGTTTATGTAATTGTATTTAATTGTAGTTATTTGTAGGTAGTTTATTTAATTAATTTAATGATAGTTTAGTATTAGGTTTAATTGTAACTTAGGTTAGGATTTATTTTACAGGTAATTTTGTATTTCTTTTAGCTATGTAGTTATTAAATAGTTAATAACTATTTAATAACTATTCTAACTAGCTAAAATAAATACAAAGTTACCTGTAAAATAAATATAAATCCTAAGATAGCTACAATATAATTATTATTTATATTGTAGCTATATTAGGGTTTATTTTACAGGTAAGTATTTAGTTTTAAATAGGAATAATTTATTAAAGTATAGTGTAGTGTTAGGTGTAATTATAACTTAGGTTAGGATTTATTTTACATGTAAATTTCAGTTTATTTTAGCTAGGTAAGCTATTAAATAGTTAATAACTATTTAATAGCTATTGTACCTAGTTAAAATAAATTGAAAGGTACCTGTAAAATAAAAATAAATCCTAAGATAGCTACAATATAATTATTATTTATATTGTAGCTATATTAGGGTTTATTTTAAAGGTAAGTATTTAGTTTTAAATAGGATTAATTTAGTTAATAATAAAAATATTATTTAGATTTATTTAATTAATATTTAAGTTAGGGGGGCGTTAGGGTTAGACTTAGGTTTAGGGGTTAATAATTTTATTACAGTGGCGGTGGCGTAGTGGGGGGCAGGATAGGGGTTAATACATTTATTATAGGTGGCGACGGTGTAGGGGGGGCAGATTAGGGGTTAATACATTTATTATAGGTGGCGACGGTGTAGGGGGGGCAGATTAGGGGTTAATAAATTTATTATAGGTGGCGACGGTGTAGGGGGGGCAGATTAGGGGTTAATAAATTTATTATAGGTGGCGACGGTGTAGGGGGGGCAGATTAGGGGTTAATAAATTTATTATAGGTGGCGACGGTGTAGGGGGGCAGGATAGGGGTTAATACATTTAATATAGGTTGCGGCGGGTTCAGGGAGCTGCGGTTTAGGGGTTAATACATTTATTATAGTTGCGGTGGGCTCCGGGAGCGGCGGTTTAGGGGTTAATATGTATAGAGTAGCTTGCGGTGGGCTCCGGGAGCGGCGGTTTAGGGGGTAATAACTTTATTTAGTTGCGGCGGTGTAGGGGGGGACAGATTAGTGGTGTTTAGACTCGGGGTACATGTTAGGGTGTTAGGTGCAGACAGCTCCCATAGAAATCAATGGGATGTCTGTCAGCAGCGAACTTGTACTTTCGCTATGGTCAGACTCCCATTGATTCCTATGGGATCCGCCGCCTCCAGGGGTGGTGGTTTGAAAACCAGGTACGCTGGGCCGTAAAAGTGCCGAGCGTACCTGCTAGTCATTTGATAACTAGCAAAAGTAGTGAGAATGTGCCGCACTTGTGTGCGGAACATCTGGAGTGACGTAAGAATCGATCTGTGTCGGACTGAGTCCGGCGGATCGAAGCTTACGTCACAAAATTCTACTTTTGCCGGTCTCGAGCCTTTGATAACTAAGGCGAATCAGCCTCGCCAGAAATACGCTGCGGAATTCCAGCGTATTTGAGGTTGACGGCTTGATAAAATTGTGGTTAACCATATGCTGAATAATAGGGTATGGACTACAAGAATTTATACAGAAAAAGTAAAAATAAAAAAACAATATATATATGGTGCATTTTAGGATTTGTTTGCTCTAGTAATAAGCATGCATTGCTATACACAATTATATTGATGCTTCTTTGCTTAAATGAGTAATAAAAGAAAAACCTTGTTCATTTTCTGCCCACAGGTCTTTCTGGTGACCCAAAAAAGAGGAAGAGTGTAACTGCTGATAAGGTGAGATTTGTCTTTTGATAATAAAACCAAGATGTTGTACACAGGAAACAGCAAAACATATGTTGCCCTATTAGTATGGTTGCTAGGTGTCTTAAACATAAAATCAGCAACACAGCAACCAGAAAACCCTTCACACCTTGATGACATTTTACATTAACATGACCTGTTATTGTCATCTAAACCATAAATGTACTTTCCTCGCCCCTTTTGGATGAACTAATATTATACTTTATTAACTGCACACACAATATAACAAGGTTTGTAAGGTGACAGTACAAGCTTATTTATTACTCTAGTATTAGTACTTACCCATCCTTGAAAAATACTGACTGTGCCAAAAGAATCATTATGTAATAAGTGTTTTGTCTGAATGAGAAAAATCTTGTATCCCTTGTGTATCCTGTGATATAGAGGAAGATATATCCCATGGCAGCAGATTGAATTTGATTTAATCTTGTTTGCACATATTATCTCGACTGTAAGAGATTTATTCTGTATACAAAAGTACATTTATTTTACATTAATGCTGAATAGTATCCTGCAGCAATTGGTCAGGGGCTTGAATTTTTAATTTCTCTTGCTTTTTGTATACAAACTTCAGGCAGAATGGAATAAAGGTTAAAAGCCTTTACTTATCTCCATTAAATTGTCAAAGTTATTAAAACATTTTTACCCCAGTAATATCATACAAGACTCTATTCCCACAAAAAGGGGTTCCCAAAAAGGGGGTTTATGTTAATCTGTTTTAGACCTTTGGCCCTAAACAAATATTCATGCACATGAAAAATGAAATGCTTACTAAATGACTGTGTTGCCTACAAAACCATTATTGCACTGTTCATCAATATTTTTTCAGATTTGACATAGGGAATGACTATCTTACATATGCAACATTCCTATCAGGCTTTCTGTTTCCAAGAACATTCCCAAAAGCCCTTGTGAGTTTTGACTGCAGAGTTTTGAAAGTATGACATGTATCAATATTTTCATAACATTCTTGTGGTGACTTCAACATAGTAACTTGGCGGCCAGTACCAACAGTTTGCCATAGGTTTTCTGACCAATGACCACTGCTTACCTGTGTCTTCTTGGGTTCACACATAGCTAATATTTTCACAAGACAATGCAGTAAGCTGGATTCCCTTTCTCCACACATCCTAACATAGTGCACCTGGTCAAGACTAATAGGAAAGTTGTTTTAAACTATCATAATGGAACAAAAGGCCCAGGGGTGTGTTCAATTGAAACATTATTTCTAAAAGATTGGCATAAAAAGATTAAACTATATGTCTTTATTAGTGCTTAGTCTAAAGTAAAGCCTGCACTTGTCTTGGTTGATGGCTCAGTTAAACTTGCAGCAGGGAATATGGTTGAAGTATCCTCAGCAGGTGTGCATGACCTTAGATTCCAGAAACGTATGATTAGGGACAACATTTAATGCCACTGGTCAGGAAGCTATTCTTCATTGAAGATAAATTTGATGGAATTTATAGCAGTTTGACCCCTCTGCACCACCAAGGTTACGTGCAGAGTATATCAGTGAAAGTCATCTTAGACAACTGTGCAGCAGTTTCTTAGATAACAATGAGGCACACAATGGCCATTGCTGATTCGCCGATCTAAACAGCTTTTGGACAGAGCAGAAATACTGTACTTCATCTAACAGGAACCAGACTACAGCACACAGGAGATATTGCTGAGGGAATAGCATCTCAACAAATTAATCTTTCTACAATGACTCAATATCCTTGAAAAACCTGTCTGTGTCCAGCAAACATATGTCAGTGGCAGAGGCGGCTTCACTGGGAAGAGCCTGTCATGAGAGACTTGAACGCTCCGTGGTGTAGACGCTAGTTTGTGCTAGCTGTAGTTTATTTGTGTTTTGAAGAATGCACTCTTGTTGTCTTGGAAAAGCTGGTACTACAGTACATGTGCCTAAAGCTGGGTGTGTGCTCTAAACAGTTTTGAAAGTTGAGGCAAGTTTGACAAAATGCTCATTTAACAACTATTACTGTGTTTCGATAACCTGACACATTAAAGGAACTTTTGTATCCTTTTAAGAAAACTAACTGGATTTTTGTTTTGCATAATTGTTTAGTGGTAAATTACAATAATAGTACAAATTGAAATGGAATAAAAATTAAACTTAAAGGGACAGTGTACTCTAAAATCCCCCATTTAATGTGTTCCAAGTGGTCCATTTTACCTGCTGGAGTGTATTTAATTGTTTGCAAACAGCTCCTTTACCTTTATTTTGTTATTTGAAATAGCTGGGGACAATAGCATTACAGGGACATTCCAGTCAAAATTGAAATCCACACAGATGCATTTCAGTTTTAAATAGAAGCATTTTTGTAATATACATGTATTAGCAAAAATGCTTCTAATAAAATCTATAGCTGTTTCAAAAGTGTATTTAAGTATACACTGTGCACCAGCATTTTAAATAAATCACTTGCTCATAGAGCCTAAGGAGCTTGTACCATCTGGTAATTACTAAATTTGTTAATTGCTGATATGATACATATCCCACTAATGCTCTTAGCAGCTGCTGTATTAAAAAAACTGATGCACTGAGTATCTAACTATGTTTATGCACTTGCAGAGAAAAATGTGAACACTAAAACAGTGATAACTTTTACTAGAAGCATTTCTGCCAATACATGTATAATGCAAATATGTTTAGATTCAAATATGTAATTCATCTATGTGTATTTTATTTTTGACCGGGATGTTCCTTTAATTAATCTGCAGACATAGATATGTCCATGTCCATAAAAACAACAGGTGATGGTTTTAATGAGCAAAACAAACTATTTCAAAAACAAACACAAAGGAACTATTTCCCATACTTAAAGTAGATATAACAAGTCATTTGGAACACATTAAGGGGAAACAAGATTCATAGTACTTAGTACGTAGTCCCTTTAACATACTGTAGGTAGTAATCAATTTAACAAAATCTTGTTTATTTCAGCTCTTGCCTGCCACCTGCACGGTCCTTTAGAGAAACAGAAAACTTTCAACATTTTGCATATAAAAACCACCAATTAAACATATTAAGATACATTTTAAAATCATCTTTTGCAGTACAACAAAGAAAAAATATCTTTAATCACAAACTGCATGTTTTATGTGATTTTTACTTCTCTATAATAGCCATTTTTTTAGCAGGGACATTAACCCCTTTAGGGCCGGGCATTTCAGACAAAAACTTCCCCAAAGACCAGAGCATTTTTAGCATTTTTGCCATCACTACATTTAAACAGAAATAGATGGGTTTTTTTAATATTTACCTATCAAAACTATATATTTATTTTTAGTAGACAACCAAAAGTATTGATCTAGGCCCATTTTGGTATATTTCATGCCACCATTTAAAGTTAACTTTTTCACAATTTTAGGTTTCTCACTGAAATTATTTAGAAGGCCGCTAAATGCTGCTGTGCACCACACTTGTATTATGCCCTGAAGTGAAGGGTTTAATTAGGTAGCTTGTATGGTTCATTTTAGCTTTAGTGTAGAGATCAGCATCCCACCTGACACATCCCATCCCCGGATCCCTCCCTGACCCCCCTCAAACAGCTCTCTTCCCTCCCCCACCTCACAATTGTCACCGCCAGAAAGTCTGCCAGTATGAAAATGAAAGCCTTTTATAATTTTATATATATATATTTGCTGCAGTGCAGGTTCCCCCCTAACCCCTCAACCTCCCTGATCCCCCCCAAAAAGCTCTCTAACCCTCACCCCTCTACCTATTTAAAGCCATCTTAGGTACTGGCAGCTGTCTGCCAGTACCAAGTTTGCTGCAAATTTGGCTATTTAAAAAAAAATAAAAAAAAATATATATATATATATATATATATATATATATATGACCATTTTTTTCTGTAGTGTAGCTGCCCCCCCCCCCCCAATACCCTACCACCCTCCCAGAACGCTTTCCATTAATGGATCCCACATGAGATCCCCCTCATTGCCCCTCCTCCCTCCTTCCCCTCAAATACGCATTTTTTTTTAAATTCAATGTCGCATGGCTGAGCGGTCCCACCCACTCCCGCCTTTCTCCCGCCTCCTCCAGCGATGGGCCGTCCACCCGCCTCCCTCCTTATCCTCCCACCCACCTACGATCGGCACCACCGCTGTCCGATGTTCTCTGCATCTGTAACTCTGCAAATCTATTTTTGCAGTGCCCCATTCGTAGAGCGCTATTTAACATTCCTGCTCAAGCGTTAAACGGACAGTCAACACCAGAATTTTTGTTGTTTAAAAATATAGATAATCCCTTTATTACCTATTCCACAGTTTTGCATAACCAACACTGTTAAAATAATACATGTTTTTCTTCTGTATTTACCTTGTATCTATGCCTCTGCAAACTGACCCCTTATTTCAGTTCTTTTGACAGACTTGCAATTTAGCCAATCATTGCTCACTCCTTGGTAATGTCACGTGTGTGTGAGCTCAATGTTATCTATATGAAACACATGAACTAACGCCCTCTTGTGGTAAGAAACGGTCAAAATGCATTCAGATTAGAGGTGGCCGCCTTCAAGGTCTAAGAAATTAGCATAAAACCCTCCTAGGTTTAGCTTTCAATTAAGAATACCAAGAGAACAAAGCAAAATTAGTGATAAAAGTAAATTGGAAAGTTGTTTTAAATGACATGCCCTATTTGAATCATGAAAGTTTTTGTTTGGACTTGACTGTCCCTTTAACTGGACTAGAAATAAGCTTTTTGCACGCGTCTGGTTGCGCTCGTATTACAAGTTGAAAGTAAACAGTTTTTGCTCACATGCTAATCCGACGAGCGTAAAAAGCTGAACTTAGAATATCGTGCGATAACCTATTCCCCTATAGGAGTCAACAGAAACCCTACTCACGCGCAAACCATATTGCATATTCTCAAGTGCACTAACCCGACATGAAAATATGAATATTTCACATTCCAATGTTCTTCACATAGCAGAATATGTTCTATTTATTCATAAATACATGTGTATATATATATATATATATATATATATATATATATGTCCATAATCAGCATGCACTCACCGGAGTTTATGAAAAAGTGCTTTTCTTTCATGTAATTAGCAAGAGTCCATGAGCTAGTGACGTATGGGATATACATTCCTACCAGGAGGGGCAAAGTTTCCCAAACCTCAAAATGCCTATAAATACACCCCTCACCACACCCACAATTCAGTTTTACAAACTTTGCCTCCGATGGAGGTGGTGAAGTAAGTTTGTGCTAGATTCTACGTTGATATGCGCTCCGCAGCAAGTTGGAGCCCGGTTTTCCTCTCAGCGTGCAGTGAATGTCAGAGGGATGTGAGGAGAGTATTGCCTATTTGAATGCAGTGATCTCCTTCTAAGGGGTCTATTTCATAGGTTCTCTGTTATCGGTCGTAGAGATTCATCTCTTACCTCCCTTTTCAGATCGACGATATACTCTTATATATACCATTACCTCTGCTGATTCTCGTTTCAGTACTGGTTTGGCTATCTGCTATATGTAGATGAGTGTCCTGGGGTAAGTAAGTCTTATTTTCTGTGACACTCCAAGCTATGGTTGGGCACTTTGTTTATAAAGTTCTAAATATATGTATTCAAACATTTATTTGCCTTGACTCAGAATGTTCAACTTTCCTTATTTTCAGACAGTCAGTTTCATATTTGGGATAATGCATTTTGATTTGACCATTTTTTCTTACCTTAAAATTTGACTTTTTCCCTGTGGGCTGTTAGGCTCGCGGGGGCTGAAAATGCTTCATTTTATTGCGTCATTCTTGGCGCGGACTTTTTTGGCGCAAAAATTCTATTTCCGTTTCCGGCGTCATACGTGTCGCCGGAAGTTGCGTCATTCTTTGACGTTATTTCGCGCCAAAAATGTCGGCGTTCCGGATGTGGCGTCATTTTTGGCGCCAAAAAGCATTTAGGCGCCAAATAATGTGGGCGTCTTATTTGGCGCTAAAAAATATGGGCGTCACTTTTGTCTCCACATTATTTAAGTCTCATTTTTTATTGCTTCTGGTTGCTAGAAGCTTGTTCTTTGGCATTCTTTCCCATTCCTGAAACTGTCATTTAAGGAATTTGATCAATTTTGCTTTATATGTTGTTTTTTCTCTTACATATTGCAAGATGTCTCACGTTGCATCTGAGCCAGAAGATACTACAGGAAAATCGCTGTCAAGTGCTGAATCTACCAAAGCTAAGTGTATCTGCTGTAAACTTTTGGTAGCTATTTCTCCAGCTGTTGTTTGTATTGATTGTCATGACAAACTTGTTAAAGCAGATAATATTTCCTTTAGTAAAGTACCATTGCCTGTTGCAGTTCCCTCAACATCTAAGGTGCAGAATGTTCCTGATAATATAAGAGATTTTGTTTCTGAATCCATAAAGAAGGCTATGTCTGTTATTTCTCCTTCTAGTAAACGTAAAAAATCTTTTAAAACTTCTCTCCCTACAGATGAATTTTTAAATGAACATCATCATTCTGATTCTGATGACTCCTCTGGTTCAGAGGATTCTGTCTCTGAGGTTGATGCTGATAAATCTTCATATTTATTTAAAATGGAATTTATTCGTTCTTTACTTAAAGAAGTTCTAATTGCTTTAGAAATAGAGGATTCTGGTCCTCTTGATACTAATTCTAAACGTTTAGATAAGGTATTTAAAGCTCCTGTGGTTATTCCAGAAGTTTTTCCTGTTCCTAATGCTATTTCTGCAGTAATTTCCAAAGAATGGGATAATTTGGGTAATTCATTTACTCCTTCTAAACGTTTTAAGCAATTATATCCTGTGCCGTCTGACAGATTAGAATTTTGGGACAAGATCCCTAAAGTTGATGGGGCTATTTCTACCCTTGCTAAACGTACTACTATTCCTACGTCAGATGGTACTTCGTTTAAGGATCCTCTAGATAGGAAAATTGAGTCCTTTCTAAGAAAAGCTTATCTGTGTTCAGGTAATCTTCTTAGACCTGCTATATCTTTGGCTGATGTTGCTGCAGCTTCAACTTTTTGGTTGGAAACTTTAGCGCAACAAGTAACACATCGTGATTCTCATGATATTATTATTCTTCTTCAGCATGCTAATAATTTTATCTGTGATGCCATTTTTGATATTATCAGAGTTGATGTCAGGTTTATGTCTCTAGCTATTTTAGCTAGAAGAGCTTTATGGCTTAAAACTTGGAATGCTGATATGGCTTCTAAATCAACTTTACTTTCCATTTCTTTCCAGGGTAACAAATTATTTGGTTCTCAGTTGGATTCCATTATTTCAACTGTTACTGGTGGGAAAGGAACTTTTTTACCACAGGATAAAAAATCTAAAGGTAAAAACAGGGCTAATAATCGTTTTCGTTCCTTTCGTTTCAACAAAGAACAAAAGCCTGATCCTTCATCCTCAGGAGCAGTTTCAGTTTGGAGACCATCTCCAGTCTGGAATAAATCCAAGCCAGCTAGAAAGGCAAAGCCTGCTTCTAAGTCCACATGAAGGTGCGGCCCTCATTCCAGCTCAGCTGGTAGGGGGCAGGTTACGTTTTTTCAAGGAAATTTGGATCAATTCTGTTCACAATCTTTGGATTCAGAGCATTGTTTCAGAAGGGTACAGAATTGGTTTCAAGTTGAGACCTCCTGCAAAGAGATTTTTTCTTTCCCGTGTCCCAGTAAATCCAGTAAAAGCTCAAGCATTTCTGAAATGTGTTTCAGATCTAGAGTTGACTGGAGTAATTATGCCAGTTCCAGTTCCGGAACAGGGGATGGGGTTTTATTCAAATCTCTTCATTGTACCAAAGAAGGAGAATTCTTTCAGACCAGTTCTGGATCTAAAAATATTGAATCGTTATGTAAGGATACCAACGTTCAAGATGGTAACTGTAAGGACTATCTTACCTTTTGTTCAGCAAGGGAATTATATGTCCACGATAGATTTACAGGATGCATATCTGCATATTCCGATTCATCCAGATCATTATCAGTTCCTGAAGATTCTCGTTTCTGGACAAGCATTACCAATTTGTGGCTCTGCCGTTTGGCCTAGCTACAGCTCCAAGAATTTTTACAAAGGTTCTCGGTGCCCTGCTGTCTGTAATCAGAGAACAGGGTATTGTGGTATTTCCTTATTTGGACGATATCTTGGTACTTGCTCAGTCTTTACATTTAGCAGAATCTCATACGAATCGACTTGTGTTGTTTCTTCAAGATCATGGTTGGAGGATCAATTTACCAAAAAGTTCTTTGATTCCTCAGACAAGGGTAACCTTTCTGGGTTTCCAGATGGATTCAGTGTCCATGACTCTGTCTTTAACAGACAAGAGACGTCTAAAGTTGATTACAGCTTGTCGAAACCTTCAGTCACAATCATTCCCTTCGGTAGCCTTATGCATGGAAATTCTAGGTCTTATGACTGCTGCATCGGACGCGATCCCCTTTGCTCGTTTTCACATGCGACCTCTTCAGCTCTGTATGCTGAAGCAATGGTGCAAGGATTACACGAAGATATCTCAATTAATATCTTTAAAACCGATTGTTCGACACTCTCTAACATGGTGGACAGATCACCATCGTTTAATTCAGGGGGCTTCTTTTGTGCTTCCGACCTGGACTGTAATTTCAACAGATGCAAGTCTCACAGGTTGGGGAGCTGTGTGGGGATCTCTGACGGCACAAGGAGTTTGGGAATCTCAGGAGGTGAGATTACCGATCAATATTTTGGAACTCCGTGCAATTTTCAGAGCTCTTCAGTTTTGGCCTCTTCTGAAGAGAGAATCGTTCATTTGTTTTCAGACAGACAATGTCACAACTGTGGCATACATCAATCATCAAGGAGGGACTCACAGTCCTCTGGCTATGAAAGAAGTATCTCGAATCTTGGTTTGGGCGGAATCCAGCTCCTGTCTAATCTCTGCGGTTCATATCCCAGGTGTAGACAATTGGGAAGCGGATTATCTCAGTCGCCAAACGTTGCATCCGGGCGAATGGTCTCTTCACCCAGAGGTATTTCTTCAGATTGTTCAAATGTGGGAACTTCCAGAAATAGATCTGATGGCGTCCCATCTAAACAAGAAACTTCCCAGGTATCTGTCCAGATCCCGGGATCCTCAGGCGGAGGCAGTGGATGCATTATCACTTCCTTGGAAGTATCATCCTGCCTATATCTTTCCGCCTCTAGTTCTTCTTCCAAGAGTAATCTCCAAGATTCTGAAGGAATGCTCGTTTGTTCTGCTGGTAGCTCCGGCATGGCCTCACAGGTTTTGGTATGCGGATCTTGTCCGGATGGCCTCTTGCCAACCGTGGACTCTTCCGTTAAGACCAGACCTTCTGTCACAAGGCCCTTTTTTCCATCAGGATCTGAAATCCTTAAATTTAAAGGTATGGAGATTGAACGCTTGATTCTTGGTCAAAGAGGTTTCTCTGACTCCGTGATTAATACTATGTTACAGGCTCGTAAATCTGTATCTCGAGAGATATATTATAGAGTCTGGAAGACTTATATTTCTTGGTGTCTTTCTCATCATTTTTCTTGGCATTCTTTTAGAATACCGAGAATTTTACAGTTTCTTCAGGATGGTTTAGATAAGGGTTTGTCCGCAAGTTCTTTGAAAGGACAAATCTCTGCTCTTTCTGTTCTTTTTCACAGAAAGATTGCTATTCTTCCTGATATTCATTGTTTTGTACAAGCTTTGGTTCGTATAAAACCTGTCATTAAGTCAATTTCTCCTCCTTGGAGTTTGAATTTGGTTCTGGGAGCTCTTCAAGCTCCTCCGTTTGAACCTATGCATTCATTGGACATTAAATTACTTTCCTTGGAAAGTTTTGTTCCTTTTGGCCATCTCTTCTGCTAGAAGAGTTTCTGAATTATCTGCTCTTTCTTGTGAGTCTCCTTTTCTGATTTTTCATCAGGATAAGGCGGTGTTGCGAACTTCTTTTGAATTTTTACCTAAAGTTGTGAATTCCAACAACATTAGTAGAGAAATTGTGGTTCCTTCATTATGTCCTAATCCTAAGAATTCTAAGGAGAAATCGTTGCATTCTTTGGATGTTGTTAGAGCTTTGAAATATTATGTTGAAGCTACGAAATCTTTCCGTAAGACTTCTAGTCTATTTGTTATCTTTTCCGGTTCTAGGAAAGGCCAGAAAGCTTCTGCCATTTCTTTGGCATCTTGGTTGAAATCTTTAATTCATCTTGCCTATGTTGAGTCGGGTAAAATTCCGCCTCAGAGACTTACAGCTCATTCTACTAGGTCAGTATCTACTTCCTGGGCGTTTAGGAATGAAGCTTCGGTTGACCAGATCTGCAAAGCAGCAACTTGGTCCTCTTTGCATACTTTTACTAAATTCTACCATTTTGATGTATTTTCTTCTTCTGAAGCAGTTTTTGGTAGAAAAGTACTTCAGGCAGCGGTTTCAGTTTGAATCTTCTGCTTATGTTTTTCGTTAAACTTTATTTTGGGTGTGGATTATTTTCAGCAGGAATTGGCTGTCTTTATTTTATCCCTCCCTCTCTAGTGACTCTTGTGTGGAAAGATCCACATCTTGGGTAGTCATTATCCCATACGTCACTAGCTCATGGACTCTTGCTAATTACATGAAAGAAAACATAATTTATGTAAGAACTTACCTGATAAATTCATTTCTTTCATATTAGCAAGAGTCCATGAGGCCCGCCCTTTTTTTGTGGTGGTTATGATTTTGTATAAAGCACAATTATTCCATTTCCTTATTTTATATGCTTTCGCACTTTTTTATCACCCCACTTCTTGGCTATTCGTTAAACTGAATTGTGGGTGTGGTGAGGGGTGTATTTATAGGCATTTTGAGGTTTGGGAAACTTTGCCCCTCCTGGTAGGAATGTATATCCCATACGTCACTAGCTCATGGACTCTTGCTAATATGAAAGAAATGAATTTATCAGGTAAGTTCTTACATAAATTATGTTTTATTGGCACCCAAAAAACAATCTGTGACGTTTCGTGGATCTTATCCCTTCATCAGACTAAACGTCATGGATTGTTTTTTGTGTGCCAATAAAAGCATGTTCTTATAAAAATCCAGTGAGTGCATGCTGATTATGGACATATAATTCTGCTTGCTTGCACCCTGGTAATCAGCATGCACTCAACGGATTTTATGAAAAAGTGCTTTTATTGGCACCCAAAAAACATTCTGTGACGTTTCGTGGATCTTATCCCTTCATCAGACTAAACATCACGGATTGTTTTTTGTGTGCCAATAAAAGCAGGTTTTTATAAAATCCAGTGGGCGCATGCTGATTATGGACATATAATTCTGCTTGCTTGCACCCCGATAGCTGGACATGAGGTGAGAGTGCGCTCTGCTGTGACTTTATATATATATATATATATATATATATATATACTGTATATATAATAGTCGATAGACTATAAGAAAAGAAACAGGACACATCATGATAAATGCTCCTACAAAAGATAGGGAACAAAGCACTCATATTGTGAAAACGGCATATTTATTCTGCGCCTACAAATCTAGGCATAAAGTAGGCAGTATACCTTAGCTACATCACCAAAATAGTTAGGAGCATATACAAAAATAGTGTAAAATTAATACAACATATTAAAACAATAGCTATGTCACATGTCACATGACTAGCAAGGGCCCATAAAGTGATACACATCAGAAGCAAGAAATCAACAGGATACAACGATACCACTACACCACAGCTGCACACAGAACCACCTTGGCAAAAGCCAGTAGACAAGACCTGGACAGGTTCACAAATAGGATTCTAAATGGGTCTCAATAACCTAGAGTGCATGCAGACTTAAACATAGTAATAGTGTTACATAGCAGCCAATAGCATAGGCAGGGTTAAGCAAACATCAAGCAGAAATACATAGCTGTATGATAGCGAGTTCATGCATAGAAAGGCTGTGGAAGTTCCTCGTAAAAAGGTCACCAGCAATGATTGACCCTCCACAGTGCGGTATACGGGAACAAACACAGTCACGGTATATATAGAACTCCAAATCCTGATGTGACACTTTACAAAGGGAGGTAAACCAGACTTATCTGAATTTGAATTAAAAAGGAATCCTGCTCTACTCCAAGCCTAACTCACGGTTATCCGGGCTTCAAAACAATGCCTGCTCAAATGTTACTGCCACACATCCGTGGCTCCAGCTTGTCTCCAAGCATAGCACTCGGCTGCTGAGATCTCTGAATCTTGCCTGCTTCAAATTCGCCACCAAACATCCGCGGCTTGTAACAACACTTGCTCTGATGTGATGGGCGTGGTCACGTGGCACTAGCAACCAATGCCTACGTGCGTTTCACCTCCTGCATCTCTTGGTAGACGGGGCTTCTTCATGGCTAATTGGTACATCCTATGTTGGAGATTAAGTACTCATCTAGGCTCTGCCCATGGGATGGGTGAAAGATATATACAGTGTTGCATTCAACAGGTCATTTAAATACAATATATACAGGTTTATGTCAGAACCATTTGAAACTTTTTTAGTTACAGTGCCGTTCACAATGCCAGCAAAATAGTAGGAGCATAAGAACACCAGAAAATATCAAAGTGTTGTAAAAGTGAAAAGGGAAAAAAATTAAAATTTTCTATTAATCAGTGAGTGACATGGACAAGAAGGAGACGAAATGGAAAGCATATAGAACACAAAATTATCCCATGAAGCTGGCCATGTCAAGTTTTTCATTCATACCCTTAGGTGCTAAAGTTCTAAGAGAATACAACCATTTACATTCTTTTTGTACAAGGCTTGTATCTTGGTCTCCTCCTCTGCCATGGAGAAGACCTTTGTCTATGCCTGTGAATTTTAGGCATTCAGAATCACTATTATGTTTTGCTTGAAAATGTCTTGCCACACTGATTGATTGTATCTTGTTTTTTATATAATCTCTGTGTTCTTTTATTCTGTCCTTGAAAATTCGCTTAGTTTTGCCAACATAAAATTGGGGGCAAGAACATTCAAGAAGATAGACTACTCCACCTGAGTTACAGTTGAAAAATGTTTTATCCGAAAATCTCTTTGACTATTTCCTGAAAAGAATTTTGTTCTTTTCATAAACGTGCAAGTGACACATTTTCCACATGGGAAGTTACCTATAAGGAGATAGCTCTTGAGCCGTAAGATTAGGATATTCACCTACTTCTTGGGTAATATTAGTGTCACTGGTTAAATTGGGCCAATCATTTTTAAAATCATATTTATACTGCTCCAATGGCAATTATAGTTAGTGATTACTCCTATAGGGGATTGTGAAGTTTCCTTTTTATTAAAGAGCAAGGCGTCTCTATCTTGTTTTCTAGCCTCAATTCTCTCTCTTATAACACTTTTATTTGACCATCCTCTATCCATAAACCTCTCCTGCATAGCCTTGGCATGTTTGTCATATTTTTCCTTGGAAGAACAGTTACGACGTAGTCGTAAAAATTGTCCCTTAGGAATACCTTTCATCATATGTGTAGGGTGATGGCTAGATGCCAGCAAGAGACTGTTAGTGGCAGTGTCTTTCCTGTAGTTTTCAGTAACAAGAGCTTGTTTTTCTTTTCTTATATTTACATCAAGGAAATACATATTGGACTCATTCAGATTTAGTTCTTGGACAAAAGTATGTAAAAGGTCAAGGTTGTCTTCCCAGACGAGAAGGATATTGTCCACATACCTCAGCCAGAAATGAACATGGTCATCAAATAGTTTATTTTGATAAACCGTGTCCATTTCCCCAGATGAAGACATGCATACGTGGGAGCACAAGTGGCCCCCATATCCGTTCCTCTCAATTGCTTAAAAATCTTATAATCAAAAAGGAACACATTTTCAAGAATGAAACGTAACAGCCTAATGACAAATTTAATATGTTCATCATACATCTGACTTCTACTAGACGGATATTCCTCACAGGCTTTTATGCCAATTTCTGAGGAATGGAAGAGTACACGCTCTCCACATCTAATGGCAAAAATAGCATCATCAGAAAGACAAGTCATTCATTTTTCTTAGTAAATCTGGAGTGTCAAGAACAAATGAGGGGAGAGAAGACACGAAGGGCTGAAGAAAATAATCTATGTAATTTCCAATATTCTCTGACAAACTCCCTATGCCCGCTATAATAGGGTGTCCCAAAGGGTTACTTAGGTTTTTGTGCACTTTTGGAATGCAGTAAAAAACAGGCATTACCGGATGTTCAACATATAAATATTTTAATTCTCTGAACGTTATTAGACCTTCCCCTTTTGCATCATTAAGGATCCTAAACAGCTCAGACTTCAGGGATGGAATAGGATTAGAAAGCATTCTTTTATATTGTTTTTTTATCAAGAAGTTGTCTTTTAACTTCAAGCATATACATTGTTTCATCCCAGAGAACAATATTACCGCCCTTATCGGCAGACTTGATGACCACATTTGGAGCATTAATGAGTTCATCAAGTGCCTTTCTTTCTTTTTTATCAAGCTTGTCATTCACTATACCTGTATATAGCAAATTTTGAATATCTCTTTATACCATTTTTACAAAGAGATTAACGGGGCAAGGTGGAAAGTTGGGTCATAAAGGTAGATTTCTTTTTGAAATCTGATGTGATCCTAACTGTCGTCTGACTACTTGATTGAATTGGGTCATGTTTCTCAGACCCTGATACATTATACAAACATTCCAAATCTTGTAGCGCCAATCTGTCTTCAGTAGTCAAATGAACATCATCAATTACATTTTTAGTTTTGTTTAAACATTTGCGAGAGAACCACTCGACTAGCAAATTTATGAAGGTCTTTAAGAAATTCAAATTTATCAAGACAACTTGTCGGACAAAAAGAAAGTCCTTTTTTAAGAACGTTCATGTGTCCTACGTTTAGACAAATTGATCACCTGAAGAATATCTTATTTGCCACTTATCCTCTTTGTTTTTGATTATAATATATATATATATATATATATGTGTGTGTGTGTGTGTGTGTGTGTGTAAAATTGTATTTTGGTACAATGTATATCTATACATACATATATATATATATATACATATATATATATATATATATATATATAATATAACATATTCTCCTATGTGCATAACAATGTAATGTGAATCTTTTACAGTAAAAATATAGTATAACACTTTATTAAATATGAATATTGCATAAATATGTTTTTTACATTTTTTCATCTACTTAACTGAGGGCTCCAATACACTTGTATAAATGTCTATATATGTGAACATATGTATTTATGTGTTTATATATCTGTAAATAAAGAAATACACATATAAATACATATGTACACATATTTAAACATAAATATACTGTATGTGTGTATGGGTGTGTATATATATATATATAATCTATATACAGTTGCATGCAAAAGTTTAGGCACCCCTGACAATTTCCATCATTTTCATTTATAAATAACTAGTCCTAAAGCCCGTTCACACGGGCCATTTTTTGCAGTACAGCGGTCCCACCTCTTGCGCTCTCTCCCTCCCCCTCTCTTTTGCTCTCTCTCTCCCCCCTCTCTTTTGAGCTCTCTTTCCCCCTCTCTTTTGCGCTCTCTCTCTCTCTCCCCCTCTCTCTTTTGCGCTCTTTCTCCCCCCTCTCTTTTGCGCTCTCTCCCCCCTCTCTTTTGAACTCTCTCCCCATCTCTTTTGAGCTCTTTCTCTCCCCCCTACTCTTTTGCGCTCTCTCCCCTACTCTTTTGCGCTCTCTCTCTCCCCCTCTCTTTTGCGCTCTCTCTCTCCCCCTCTCTTTTGCGCTCTCTCTCCCCCTCTCTTTTGCGCTCTCTCTCTCCCCCTTCTCTTTTGCGCTCTCTCTCTCCCCATCTCTTTTGCGCTCTCCCCCCTCTCTCTCCCCTCTCTTTTGCGCTCTCTCCCTCTCTTTTGTGCTCTCTCTCCTCTCTTTGCCGCTCTCTCTCCTACCCTTTCTTTTGCGCTCTCTCTCCCCCTCTCTTTTGCGCTCTCTCTTCCCCCTCTCTTTTGCGCTCTTCCGCCCTCTCTCTTTTGCACTCTCTCCCCCTCTCTTTTGCTGTCTCTCTCCCCCTCTCTTTTTTGCTGTCTCTCTCCCCCTCTCTCTTTTGCTGTCTCTCTCCCCCTCTCTCTTTTGCTGTCTCTCTCCCCCCTCTCTTTTGCTGTCTCTCTCCCCCCTCTCTCTTTTGCTGTCTCTCTCCCCCTCTCTCTGTTGCTGTCTCTCTCCCCCTCTCTCTCTGTTGCTGTCTCTCTCCCCCCTCTCTTTTGCTGACTCTCTCCCCCCTCTCTTTTGCTGTCTCTCTCCCCCCTCTCTTTTTATATTTCTTTTCTATATCAGTGAGCTTTCAATTCATGTGTGAGGCCAGCAGTTATATGTGTGAGGTCTGAGCTTTCAATTGATGTGTGAGGTTATGAGGTATAGCGGAGCGTTGTTATTATGAGGTCTGAGCTTTCAATTCATGTGTGAGGTTATGAGGTATAGCGGAGCGTTGCACTCTGAGGCCAGCAGTTATATGTGTGAGGTCTGAGCTTTCAATGAGGTATAGCGGAGCGTTGAGGTCTGAGCTTTCAATTCATGTGTGAGGTTATGAGGTATAGCGGAGCGTTGCGCTCTTTTTAAAGCCTCGCGCCTCCTCGTGACAGCCTGACGCTCTTTTGAGCTCTCTCCCCATCTCTTTTGAGCTCTTTCTCTCCCCCCTACTCTTTTGCGCTCTCTCCCCCTCTCTTTTGCGCTCTCTCTCTCCCCCTCTCTTTTGCGCTCTCTCTCTCCCCCTCTCTTTTGCGCTCTCTCTCCCCCTCTCTTTTGCGCTCTCTCTCTCCCCCCCTTCTCTTTTGCGCTCTCTCTCTCCCCATCTCTTTTGCGCTCTCCCCTCTCTTTTGCGCTCTCCCCTCTCTCTTTTGTGCTCTCTCTCCTCTCTTTGGCGCTCTCTCTCCTACCCTTTCTTTTGCGCTCTCTCTCCCCCTCTCTTTTGCGCTCTCTCTTCCCCCTCTCTTTTGCGCTCTTCTGCCCTCTCTCTTTTGCACTCTCTCCCCCTCTCTTTTGCTGTCTCTCTCCCCCTCTCTTTTGCTGTCTCTCTCCCCCTCTCTCTTTTGCTGTCTCTCTCCCCCTCTCTCTTTTGCTGTCTCTCTCCCCCCTCTCTTTTGCTGTCTCTCTCCCCCCTCTCTGTTGCTGTCTCTCTCCCCCTCTCTCTCTGTTGCTGTCTCTCTCCCCCCTCTCTTTTGCTGACTCTCTCCCCCCTCTCTTTTTCTGTCTCTCTCCCCCCTCTCTTTTTATATTTCTTTTCTATATCAGTGAGCTTTCAATTCATGTGTGAGGCCAGCAGTTATATGTGTGAGGTCTCAGCTTTCAATTGATGTGTGAGGTTATGAGGTATAGCGGAGCGTTGTTATTGTGAGGTCTGAGCTTTCAATTCATGTGTGAGGTTATGAGGTATAGCGGAGCGTTGCGCTCTGAGGCCAGCAGTTATATGTGTGAGGTCTGAGCTTTCAATGAGGTATAGCGGAGCGTTGAGGTCTGAGCTTTCAATTCATGTGTGAGGTTATGAGGTATAGCGGAGCGTTGCGCTCTTTTTAAAGCCTCGCGCCTCCTTGTGACAGCCTGGCGCTCTGACGCTTGTTAACTGATCCTCACACGACTACTCGCGCCGGTGCTGTCTCGCGCTGCTGTTTACTGTGGGTGCGCGTGCGAGGTCTATACGGAGGTGCGCATGCGAGGTGTGTGTGGGTGCGCGTGCGAGGTCTCTGTGCGCTGAGGGTGCGCGTGCGAGGAGGTCAATCTAAGGCCAAGTGTGTTTGTCTCTACTGCGCATGACGGCTTCAGACAAACACACTTGGCCTTTTATAATATAGGATTGGGTGTTTGGATCAGCAATTTCATTTTGATCTATCAAATAACTGAAAGACACAGTAATATTTCAGTAATGAAATGAGGTTTATTGGATTAAAAGAAAATGTGCAATATGCATCAAAACTAAATTAGACAGGTGCATAAATTTGAGCACGCCAACAGAAATATTGCATCAATATTTAGTAGAGCCTCCTTTAGCAGAAATAACAGCATCTAGACACTTCCTATAGCCTGTAATGAGTGTCTGGATTCTGGATGAACGTATTTTGGACCATTCCTCCTTGCAAAACATCTCCAGTTCAGTTAGGTTTTGATGGTCGCCGAGCATGGACAGTCTGCTTCAAATCACCCCACAAATTTTCAATTATATTCAGGTCTGGGGACTGGGATGGCCATTCCAGAACATTGTACTTGTCCCTCTGCATAAATGCCAGAGTAGATTTTGAGCAGTGTTTTGGGTCGTTGTCTTGTTGAAATATCCAGCCCCGGTGTAACCTCAACTTTGTGACTAATTCCTCAACATTATTCTCAAGTATCTGCTGATATTGAGTGGAATGCAACCCTCAACTTTAACAAGATTCCCAGTACCGGCACTGGCCCCACAGCATGATGGAATATCCACCAAATTTTACTGTGGGTAGCAAGTGTTTGTCTTGGAACGCTGTGCTCTTTTGCCACCATGCATAACGCCCCTTGTTATGACCAAATAACTCAATCTTTGTTTCATCAGTCCACAGAACCTTCTTCGAAAATAAAGCTGGCTTGTCCAAATGTGCGTTTGCATACCTCAAGAAACTCTGTTTGTGGCGTGTGTGCAGAAAAGGCTTCTTCCGCATCACTCTCCCATACAGCTTCTCCTTGTGCAAAGTGCGCTGAATTGTTTAACGATACACAGTGACACCATCTGCTAAAAGATGATGTTGTAGGTCTTTGGAGGTGGTCTGTGTGCTGTTTTTGACCGTTCTCACCATCCTTTGCCTTTGCCTCTCCGATATTTTACTTGGCCTGCCACTTCTGGCCTTAACAAGAACTGTGCCTGTGGTCTTTCATTTCCTCACTATGTTCCTCACAGTGGACACTGACATCTTAAATCTCTGCAATAGCTTTTTGTAGCCTTCCCCTAAACCTTAATGTTGAACATTCTTTGTTTTCAGGTAATTTGAGAGTTGTTTTGAGGCCCACATGTTGCCACTCTTCAGAGGAGAGTCAGAGAACAACAACTTGCAATTTTCCAGCTTAAATACCTTTTCTCATTATTGGATGCACCTGTCTATGAAGTTCAGGGCTTAATGGGCTCACCAAACCAATTGTGTGTTCCAATTAATCAGTGCTAGGTAGTTACAGGTATTCAAATCAACAAAAGGACAAGGGTGCCAAAAAAAATGTTTTACCTCTTGAGTCAATTCGTTTGCCACAATATGAAAGGGATATACTAGGATAAGAAATGTATCAAACATATTAACTGTATCTAGTTTTTATATATGCTTTTAATTTAGGAAGATCTAGTAATTATATATTTTTATGTATCTAGGATAAATTTGTTATCAATAAAAAACACTTTATATTTATGAAATCTGTAATCTAAGTTTTATAAAAAGAAAATTGGGCAATCAGTATTAGGATATTAACGGATAAAGTCTCAGGATTGTTTTGTATATAAACCACAATTTTTTATTATATTTTTTCTTATCAATTTAAAACTCACTATAAATTAAGGGGGTTATGTAGGGGAATACTTTTTCACAACCAATAACCATTATAGAAACACTCCAGACTTCTTAAGTACACTGTTTAAAACAATTATAATCACACAAGGCTCACAATATACTTAGTATCACTGAGAAAATGATTATAGTTGCTACATCATTTGATATTAATTATTGCTTATCCAGGATATAAGGATACGGTTTTGTGAATTTATTTAGTAAATACCTGAAGGGCTTTAAGCGCCCTCTACAGAAAAAAATTCTAATTTCGTTTTGATGCATAGTATTATAATTATTATTATTATCGGTTATTTGTAGAGCGCCAACAGATTCCGCAGCTCTAATATTGCACATTTTCTGTTAATCCAATAAACCTCATTTCACTACTGAAATATTACTGTGTCCTTCAGTTATTTGAGAGATCAAAATGAAATTGCTGATCCAAACACCCAATTTTTTATAAATGAAAATCATGGAAATTGTCAGGGGTGCCTAAACTTTTGCATACAACTGTGTATGTGTGTGTGTGTGTATATATATATATATATATATATATATATATATATATATATATATATATATATATATATATATATATATATTTAGATATGTATGTATTTCAATTAGGGCTGCACTATTAATTGCAGATGAGCTTTTAAACCACGCTTAATCAACACGGTTTTAAAACCGCGAGAGTATGCAATAAAAAAAAAAAATAATCGTCATGAAAACGAAGGCAGAGAGGGAGAATGAAAGGCAGACCAGTGTGCGGCCTTGGGCGGACCTGAGAATGCCCATGAAACGGCTATTTTGGAAGAGATCGAAAGGTGTGTGGAAGTCATCTGGGAGTGGTGTAGCGGTGGAACAGCTCAAAGTTGTGAGCAATAAAGTTAATATTGTAAAAAAACTTTAAAGTGCCTTACTGATTTTTTAATTTTTTATTTTTTTTTAACTTCTGTGACGCATAACATTGAGTTTGATTACATATTACAATAATACAATATATTTTATTTATAAATGTTCATTTAGGGTTTCTTGTAGGATGTATTGTGAAGTGAATTGTAAAATATAATATATTCAACATGATGTTACCAAAATATATATAAATATCTACTACGTACTGCTAGTAGATAGATTATAGAGGATGAATGATATATAGAGTTACTTACTAGATAGATGATAAATGTAATATTATATTTATTATTTATATTTATTTAATATATAATTTAGTTGAGTCAAGTGTAGATTCCCAGAAGATAGATCATCAATCATCAGTAGTAGTACACAGTGGTGCAGTGCACAACAAGTTTTTTTTATTTTTATATTTTTCCTCTAATTATAAGTGTTAATTTTTATGCTCCAAGAGTGTATTAGACAATAAGAAACATGTACAGTAAGATTCTGTAGTGTTAAATAAACGTTTTCTTGAAAAAATAAAGGTGTTTATAGTAATGTTTAATAAAATTGCGATTAAATCGCAATTGTGCTTTTAAAAAAAGAAAAATTGCCCAGCCCTAATTTCAATAAACCCACATTTCTCCAACATAGGTGTGTCCGGTCCACGGCGTCATCCTTACTTGTGGGATATTCTCTTCCCCAACAGGAAATGGCAAAGAGCCCAGCAAAGCTGGTCACATGATCCCTCCTAGGCTCCGCCTTCCCCAGTCATTCTCTTTGCCGTTGTACAGGCAACATCTCCACGGAGATGGCTTAGAGTTTTTTGGTGTTTAACTGTAGTTTTTATTATTCAATCAAGAGTTTGTTATTTTAAAATAGTGCTGGTATGTACTATTTACTCTGAAACAGAAAAGAGATGAAGATTTCTGTTTGTAAGAGGAAAATGATTTTAGCAACCGTTACTAAAATCGATGGCTGTTTCCACACAGGACTGTTGAGAGGAATTAACTTCAGTTGGGGGAAACAGTGAGCAGACTTTTGCTGCTTGAGGTATGACACATTTCTAACAAGACGATGTAATGCTGGAAGCTGTCATTTTCCCTATGGGATCCGGTAAGCCATTTTTATTACATAAGAAAAAAAAGGGCTTCACAAGGGCTTTCAAGACTGTAGACATTTTCTGGGCTAAAACGATTGATATATAAGCATATTTTATACTTCATAGCTTTGAGGAATTATTTTATTCTTGGGAATTATGTAAAATAACCGGCAGGCACTGTATTGGACACCTTATTCTCTAGGGGCTTTCCCTAATCATAGGCAGAGCCTCATTTTCGCGCCTCTATTGCGCACTTGTTTTTGGGAAGCATGACATGCAGATGCATGTGTGAGGAGCTCTGATACATAGAAAAGACTTTCTGAAGGCGTCATTTGGTATCGTATTCCCCTTTGGGCTTGGTTGGGTCTCAGCAAAGCAGATACCAGGGACTGTAAAGGGGTTAATTATAAAAACGGCTCCGGTTCCGTTATTTTAAGAGTTAAAGCTTTCAAATTTTAAGGCTTTAAGACACTGTGGTGAAATTTTGGTGAATTTTGAACAATTCCTTCATACTTTTTCACATTTGCAGTAATAAAGTGTGTTCAGTTTAAAATTTAAAGTGACAGTAACGGTTTTATTTTAAAACGTTTTTTGTACTTTGTTATCAAGTTTATGCCTGTTTAACATGTCTGAACTACCAGATAGACTGTGTTCTGTATGTGGGGAAGCCAAGGTTCCTTCTCATTTAAATAGATGTGATTTATGTGACACAAAATTTAGAGAAAATGATGCCCAAGATGATTCCTCAAGTGAGGGGAGTAAGCATGGTACTGCATCATCCCCTCCTTCGTCTACACCAGTCTTGCCCACACAGGAGGCCCCTAGTACATCTAGTGCGCCAATACTCCTTACTATGCAACAATTAACGGCTGTAATGGATAATTCTATCAAATACATTTTAGCCAAAATGCCCACTTATCAGCGAAAGCGCGACTGCTCTGTTTTAGAAAATACTGAAGAGCATGAGGACGCTGATGATATTGGTTCTGAAGTGCCCCTACACCAGTCTGAGGGGGCCAGGGAGGTTTTGTCTGAGGGAGAAATTTCAGATTCAGGGAAAATTTCTCAACAAGCTGAACCTGATGTGATTACATTTAAATTTAAATTGGAACATCTCCGCGCCCTGCTTAAGGAGGTGTTATCTACTCTGGATGATTGTGAGAATTTGGTCATTCCAGAGAAATTATGTAAAATGGACAAGTTCCTAGAGGTCCCGGGGCCCCCCGAAGCTTTTCCTATACCCAAGCGGGTGGCGGACATTGTAAATAAAGAATGGGAAAGGCCCGGCATACCTTTCGTCCCTCCCCCTATATTTAAGAAATTGTTTCCTATGGTCGACCCCAGAAAGGACTTATGGCAGACAGTCCCCAAGGTCGAGGGGGCGGTTTCTACTCTAAACAACCGCACCACTATACCCATAGAAGATAGTTGTGCTTTCAAAGATCCTATGGATAAAAAATTAGAGGGTTTGCTTAAAAAGATGTTTGTTCAGCAAGGTTACCTTCTACAACCAATTTCATGCATTGTTCCTGTCACTACAGCAGCGTGTTTCTGGTTCGATGAACTAGAAAAGGCGCTCAATAAAGATTCTTCTTATGAGGAGATTTTGGACAGAATTCATGCTCTCAAATTGGCTAACTCTTTCACCCTAGACGCCACTTTGCAATTGGCTAGATTAGCGGCGAAAAATTCTGGGTTTGCTATTGTGACGCGCAGAGCGCTTTGGCTAAAATCTTGGTCAGCGGATGCGTCTTCCAAGAACAAATTGCTTAACATTCCTTTCAAGGGGAAAACGCTGTTTGGCCCTGACTTGAAAGAGATTATTTCTGATATCACTGGGGGCAAGGGCCACGCCCTTCCTCAGGATAGGTCTTTCAAGGCCAAAAATAAACCTAATTTTCGTCCCTTTCGCAGAAACGGACCAGCCCCAAGTGCTACGTCCTCTAAGCAAGAGGGTAATACTTCTCAAGCCAAGCCAGCCTGGAGGCCAATGCAAGGCTGGAACAAAGGTAAGCAGGCCAAGAAACCTGCCACTGCTACCAAGACAGCATGAGATGTTGGCCCCCGATCCGGGACCGGATCTGGTGGGGGGCAGACTCTCTCTCTTCGCTCAGGCTTGGGCAAGAGATGTTCTGGATCCTTGGGCGCTAGAAATAGTCTCCCAAGGTTATCTTCTGGAATTCAAGGGGCTTCCCCCAAGGGGGAGGTTCCACAGGTCTCAATTGTCTTCAGACCACAAAAAAAAACAGGCATTCTTACATTGTGTAGAAGACCTGTTAAAAATGGGACTGATTCATCCTGTTCCATTAGGAGAACAAGGGATGGGGTTCTACTCCAATCTGTTCGTAGTTCCCAAAAAAGAGGGAACATTCAGACCAATCTTAGATCTCAAGATCCTAAACAAGTTTCTCAAGGTTCCATCGTTCAAAATGGAAACCATTCGAACAATTCTTCCTTCCATCCAGGAAGGTCAATTCATGACCACGGTGGATTTAAAGGATGCGTATCTACATATTCCTATCCACAAGGAACATCATCGGTTCCTAAGGTTCGCATTTCTGGACAAGCATTACCAGTTTGTGGCACTTCCGTTCGGATTAGCCACTGCTCCAAGAATTTTCACAAAGGTACTAGGGTCCCTTCTAGCGGTGCTAAGACCAAGGGGCATTGCAGTAGTACCTTACTTGGACGACATACTGATTCAAGCGTCGTCCCTTCCACAAGCAAAGGCTCACACGGACATTGTCCTGGCCTTTCTCAGATCTCACGGGTGGAAAGTGAACGTAGAAAAAAGTTCTCTATCTCCGTCAACAAGGGTTCCCTTCTTGGGAACAATAATAGACTCCTTAGAAATGAGGATTTTTCTGACAGAGGCCAGAAAATCAAAACTTCTAAACTCTTGTCAAATACTTCATTCTGTTCCTCTTCCTTCCATAGCGCAGTGCATGGAAGTAATAGGTTTGATGGTAGCGGCATTGGACATAGTTCCTTTTGCGCGAATTCATCTAAGACCATTACAACTGTGCATGCTCAGTCAGTGGAATGGGGATTATACAGACTTGTCTCCGACGATACAAGTAGATCAGAGGACCAGAGATTCACTCCGTTGGTGGCTGTCCCTGGACAACCTGTCACAGGGGATGAGCTTCCGCAGACCAGAGTGGGTCATTGTCACGACCGACGCCAGTCTGGTGGGCTGGGGCGCGGTCTGGGGACCCCTGAAAGCTCAGGGTCTTTGGTCTCGGGAAGAATCTCTTCTCCCGATAAATATTCTGGAACTGAGAGCGATATTCAATACTCTCAAGGCTTGGCCTCAGCTGGCAAAGGCCAAATTCATACGGTTTCAATCAGACAACATGACGACTGTTGCGTACATCAACCATCAGGGGGGAACAAGGAGTTCCCTGGCGATGGAAGAAGTGACCAAAATCATTCAATGGGCGGAGACTCACTCCTGCCACTTGTCTGCAATCCACATCCCAGGAGTGGAAAATTGGGAAGCGGATTTTCTGAGTCGTCAGACATTTCATCCGGGGGAGTGGGAACTCCATCCGGAAATCTTTGCCCAAATTACTCAATTGTGGGGCATTCCAGACATGGATCTGATGGCCTCTCGTCAGAACTTCAAGGTTCCTTGCTATGGGTCCAGATCCAGGGATCCCAAGGCGACTCTAGTAGATGCACTAGTAGCACCTTGGACCTTCAAACTAGCTTATGTATTCCCGCCGTTTCCTCTCATCCCCAGGCTGGTAGCCAGGATCAATCAGGAGAGGGCATCGGTGATCTTGATAGCTCCTGCATGGCCACGCAGGACTTGGTATGCAGACCTGGTGAATATGTCATCGGCTCCACCATGGAAGCTACCTTTGAGACGAGACCTTCTTGTTCAAGGTCCGTTCGAACATCCGAATCTAGTCTCACTCCAACTGACTGCTTGGAGATTGAACGCTTGATCTTATCAAAGCGAGGGTTTTCAGATTCTGTCATTGATACCCTTGTTCAGGCCAGAAAGCCTGTAACTAGAAAAATCTACCACAAAATATGGAAAAAATATATCTGTTGGTGTGAATCTAAAGGATTCCCTTGGGACAAGATAAAAATTCCTAAGATTCTATCCTTTCTTCAAGAAGGTTTGGAGAAAGGATTATCTGCAAGTTCTTTGAAGGGACAGATTTCTGCCTTGTCTGTATTACTTCACAAAAAGCTGGCAGCTGTGCCAGATGTTCAAGCCTTTGTTCAGGCTCTGGTTAGAATCAAGCCTGTTTACAAACCTTTGACTCCTCCTTGGAGTCTCAATTTAGTTCTTTCAGTTCTTCAGGGGGTTCCGTTTGAATCCTTACATTCCGTTGATATTAAGTTATTATCTTGGAAAGTTTTGTTTTTGGTTGCAATTTCTTCTGCTAGAAGAGTTTCAGAGTTATCTGCTCTGCAGTGTTCTCCTCCTTATCTGGTGTTCCATGCAGATAAGGTGGTTTTGCGTACTAAACCTGGTTTTCTTCCGAAAGTTGTTTCTAACAAAAACATTAACCAGGAGATAGTCGTGCCTTCTTTGTGTCCGAATCCAGTTTCAAAGAAGGAACGTTTGTTGCACAATTTGGATGTAGTTCGTGCTCTAAAATTCTATTTAGATGCTACAAAGGATTTTAGACAAACATCTTCCTTGTTTGTTGTTTATTCTGGTAAAAGGAGAGGTCAAAAAGCAACTTCTACCTCTCTCTCTTTTTGGCTTAAAAGCATCATCAGATTGGCTTACGAGACTGCCGGACGGCAGCCTCCTGAAAGAATCACAGCTCATTCCACTAGGGCTGTGGCTTCCACACGGGCCTTCAAGAACGAGGCTTCTGTTGATCAGATATGTAAGGCAGCGACTTGGTCTTCACTGCACACTTTTACTAAATTTTACAAATTTGATACTTTTGCTTCTTCTGAGGCTATTTTTGGGAGAAAGGTTTTGCAAGCCGTGGTGCCTTCCATCTAGGTGACCTGATTTGCTCCCTCCCTTCATCCGTGTCCTAAAGCTTTGGTATTGGTTCCCACAAGTAAGGATGACGCCGTGGACCGGACACACCTATGTTGGAGAAAACAGAATTTATGTTTACCTGATAAATTACTTTCTCCAACGGTGTGTCCGGTCCACGGCCCGCCCTGGTTTTTTAATCAGGTCTGATAATTTATTTTCTTTAACTACAGTCACCACGGTATCATATGATTTCTCCTATGCAAATATTCCTCCTTTACGTCGGTCGAATGACTGGGGAAGGCGGAGCCTAGGAGGGATCATGTGACCAGCTTTGCTGGGCTCTTTGCCATTTCCTGTTGGGGAAGAGAATATCCCACAAGTAAGGATGACGCCGTGGACCGGACACACCGTTGGAGAAAGTAATTTATCAGGTAAACATAAATTCTGTTTTTTTTTTTATTTAATGATTCAGATAGAGCATGCAATTTTAAGCAACATTCTAATTTACTCCTATTATCAAATTTTCTTTGTTCACTTGCTATCTTTATTTAAAAAGCAGGAATGTAAAGCCTAGGACCCAGTCCATTTTGGGTTTACAACCTGGTTTACGCTTGCTTATTGTTTGCTAAATGTAGCAATAGGTATCCAGGGTGCTGAACCTAAAATTGATAATAGGAGTAAATTAGAAAGTTGCTTAAAATCTCATGCTCTGTCTGAATCATGAAAGAAAAAAAATGGGTTTAGTATTCTTTTAAGCCCATAGCACTTATTTTTAAAATATTTTTATTATATGGTGTTATTATGAGTGTAACTGCATTTTGTAATGTGTTTTTGATGTATTCTGTAACTGTTTTGCAAAACAGTTAACCAGAGCTCTGAGGTCACGCAAACCCACTTACTTTAAACTTGTAAACCCGACATGAGCAAACCCCTTTTTGCTTGCGCGTAACTGTTAGCGCTCCATTTGTAATCTAACCCTAAATGGGTAACGTAAAAAGATACATGTTGATTTTATCATTCTTATGTAATTACCCCAGCTTATCCCTAAAATGATTTTTTTCATTTCCATGCACAGATAGTTGAAATTTTGCTCCAGTATACAGACAAAGCCCTAAGAAAATGCCCTGAGCAAGGCAAAATCCAGGTGATGGAACAGCATTTCCAGGTACGGACTCTGTAAATGAAGCTTTAGTAAAGACCTTGCTCAGTAATATTTAACAGCAAAGCTGTGTATTCATTCTTAGTGTTACCATATTGCAAATGGTATCATTACTCCTTTGATAAACAACTGTGGTCTTTCTTTCATGTAATTAACAAGAGTCCATGAGCTAGTGACGTATGGGATATACATTCCTACCAGGAGGGGCAAAGTTTCCCAAACCTTAAAATGCCTATAAATACACCCCTCACCACACCCACAAATCAGTTTTACAAACTTTGCCTCCAAGGGAGGTGGTGAAGTAAGTTTGTGCTAGATTCTACGTTGATATGCGCTCTGCAGCAAGTTGGAGCCCGGTTTTCCTCTCAGCGTGCAGTGAATGTCAGAGGGATGTGAGGAGAGTATTGCCTATTGAATGCAGTGATCTCCTTCTACGGGGTCTATTTCATAAGGTTCTCTGTTATCGGTCGTAGAGATTCATCTCTTACCTCCCTTTTCAGATCGACGATATACTCTTATATTTACCATTTCCTCTACTGATTCTCGTTTCAGTACTGGTTTGGCTTTCTACAAACATGTAGATGAGTGTCCTGGGGTAAGTAAGTCTTATTTTCTGTGACACTCTAAGCTATGGTTGGGCACTTTATTTATAAAGTTCTAAATATATGTATTCAAACATTTATTTGCCTTGACTCAGAATGTTCAACTTTCCTTATTTCCAGACAGTCAGTTTCATATTTGGGATTATGCGTTAAATTATCATATTTTTTCTTACCTCAAAAATTTGACTTTTTTCCCTGTGGGCTGTTAGGCTCGCGGGGGCTGAAAATGCTTCATTTTATTGCGTCATTTTTGGCGCGGACTTTTTTGGCGCAAAAATTCTTTTCCGTTTCCGGCGTCATACGTGTCGCCGGAAGTTGCGTCATTTTTTGACGTTATTTTGCGCCAAAAATGTCGGCGTTCCGGATGTGGCGTCATTTTTGGCGCCAAAAGCATTTAGGCGCCAAATAATGTGGGCGTCTTATTTGGCGCCAAAAAATATGGGCGTCGCTTTTGTCTCCACATTATTTCAGTCTCATTTTTCATTTGCTTCTGGTTGCTAGAAGCTTGATGTTTGGCATTTTTTTCCCATTCCTGAAACTGTCTTATAAGGAATTTGATCTATTTTGCTTTATATGTTGTTTTTTCTCTTACATATTGCAAGATGTCTCACGTTGCATCTGAGCCAGAAGATACTACAGGAAAACCTCTGCCTGCTGGATCTACCAAAGCTAAGTGTATCTGCTGTAAATTTTTGGTAGCTATTCCTCCAGCTGTTGTTTGTAATAATTGTCATGACAAACTTGTTAAAGCAGATAATATTTCCTTTAGTGATGTACCATTGCCTGTTGCAGTTCCCTCAACATCTAAGGTGCAGAATGTTCCTGATAACATAAGAGATTTTGTTTCTGAATCCATAAAGAAGGCTTTGTCTGTTATTTCTCCTTCTAGTAAACGTAAAAAGTCTTTTAAATCTTCTCTCTCTACAGATGAATTTTTAAATGAACACCATCATTCTGATTCTTTGGACTCTTCTGGTTCAGAGGATTCTGTCTCAGAGATTGATGCTGATAAATCTTCATATTTATTTAAGATGGAATTTATTCGCTCTTTACTTAAAGAAGTACTAATTGCTTTAGAAATAGAGGATTCTAGTCCTCTTGATACTAATTCTATACGTTTGGATAAGGTTTTTAAAGCTCCTGCGGTTATTCCAGAAGTCTTTCCTGTTCCTAATGCTATTTCTGCAGTAATTGCTAAGGAATGGGATAAATTGGGTAATTCATTTACTCCTTCTAAACGTTTTAAGCAATTATATCCTGTTCCGACTGACAGGTTAGAATTTTGGGACAAAATCCCTAAAGTTGATGGGGCTATTTCTACCCTTGCTAAACGTACTACCATTCCTACGTCAGATGGTACATCGTTTAAGGATCCTTTAGATAGAAAAATTGAATCTTTTCTAAGAAAAGCTTATCTATGTTCAGGTAATCTTCTTAGACCTGCTATATCATTGGCTGATGTTGCTGCAGCTTCAACTTTTTGGTTGGAAACTCTAGCGCAACAAGTAACAAATCGTGATTCTCATGATATTATTATTCTTCTCCAGCATGCTAATAATTTTATCTGTGATGCCATTTTTGATATTATTAGAGTTGATGTTAGATTTATGTCTCTGGCTATCTTAGCCAGAAGAGCTTTATGGCTTAAGACTTGGAATGCTGATATGGCTTCTAAATCAACTCTACTTTCCATTTCTTTCCAGGGAAACAAATTATTTGGTTCTCAGTTGGATTCTATTATTTCAACTGTTACTGGTGGGAAAGGAACTTTTTTACCACAGGATAAAAAGTCTAAAGGTAAAAACAGGGCTAACAATCGTTTTCGTTCCTTTCGTTTCAACAAAGAACAAAAGCCTGATCCTTCGTCCTCAGGAGCAGTTTCAGTTTGGAAACCATCTCCAGTTTGGAATAAATCCAAGCCTGCTAGAAAGGCAAAGCCTGCTTCTAAGTTCACATGAAGGTACGGCCCTCATTCCAGTTCAGCTGGTAGGGGGCAGGTTACGTTTTTTCAAAGAAATTTGGATCAATTCTGTTCACAATCTTTGGATTCAGAACATTGTTTCAGAAGGGTACAGAATTGGTTTCAAGATGAGACCTCCTGCAAAGAGATTTTTTCTTTCCCATGTCCCAGTAAATCCAGTGAAAGCTCAAGCATTTCTGAATTGTGTTTCAGATCTAGAGTTGGCTGGAGTAATTATGCCAGTTCCAGTTCCGGAACAGGGGATGGGGTTTTATTCAAATCTCTTCATTGTACCAAAGAAGGAGAATTCCTTCAGACCAGTTCTGGATCTAAAATTATTGAATCGTTATGTAAGGATACCAACGTTCAAGATGGTAACTGTAAGGACTATATTGCCTTTTGTTCAGCAAGGGAATTATATGTCCACAATAGATTTACAGGATGCATATCTGCATATTCCGATTCATCCAGATCATTATCAGTTCCTGAGATTCTCTTTTCTAGACAAGCATTACCAATTTGTGGCTCTACCGTTTGGCCTTGCTACAGCTCCAAGAATTTTCACAAAGATTCTCGGTGCCCTTCTGTCTGTAATCAGAGAACAGGGTATTGTGGTATTTCCTTATTTGGACGATATCTTGGTACTTGCTCCGTCTTTACATTTAGCAGAGTCTCATACGAATCGACTTGTGTTGTTTCTTCAAGATCATGGTTGGAGGATCAATTTACCAAAAAGTTCTTTGATTCCTCAAACAAGGGTAACCTTTCTGGGTTTCCAGATAGATTCAGTGTCCATGACTTTGTCTTTAACAGACAAGAGACGTCTAAAATTGATTACAGCCTGTCGAAACCTTCAGTCTCAATCATTCCCTTCGGTAGCCTTATGCATGGAAATTCTAGGTCTTATGACTGCTGCATCGGACGCGATCCCCTTTGCTCGTTTTCACATGCGACCTCTTCAGCTCTGTATGCTGAACCAATGGTGCAGGGATTACACAAAGATATATCAATTAATATCTTTAAAACCGATTGTTCGGCACTCTCTAACGTGGTGGACAGATCACCATCGTTTAATTCAGGGGGCTTCTTTTGTTCTTCCGACCTGGACTGTAATTTCAACAGATGCAAGTCTCACGGGTTGGGGAGCTGTGTGGGGATCTCTGACGGCACAAGGAGTTTGGGAATCTCAGGAGGTGAGATTACCGATCAATATCTTGGAACTCCGTGCAATTTTCAGAGCTCTTCAGTTTTGGCCTCTTCTGAAGAGAGAATCGTTCATTTGTTTTCAGACAGACAATGTCACAACTGTGGCATACATCAATCATCAAGGAGGGACTCACAGTCCTCTGGCTATGAAAGAAGTATCTCGAATTCTGGTTTGGGCGGAATCCAGCTCCTGTCTAATCTCTGCGGTTCATATCCCAGGTGTAGACAATTGGGAAGCGGATTATCTCAGTCGCCAAACGTTGCATCCGGGCGAATGGTCTCTTCACCCAGAGGTATTTCTTCAGATTGTTCAAATGTGGGGGCTCCCAGAAATAGATCTGATGGCCTCTCATCTAAACAAGAAACTTCCCAGGTATCTGTCCAGATCCCGGGATCCTCAGGCGGAGGCAGTGGATGCATTATCACTTCCTTGGAAGTATCATCCTGCCTATATCTTTCCGCCTCTAGTTCTTCTTCCAAGAGTAATCTCCAAGATTCTGAGGGAATGCTCGTTTGTTCTGCTAATAGCTCCGGCATGGCCTCACAGGTTTTGGTATGCGGATCTTGTCCGGATGGCATCTTGCCAACCATGGACTCTTCCGTTAAGACCAGACCTTCTGTCACAAGGTCCTTTTTTCCATCCGGATCTGAAATCCTTAAATTTAAAGGTATGGAGATTGAACGCTTGATTCTTGGTCATAGAGGTTTCTCTGACTCCGTGATTAATACTATGTTACAGGCTCGTAAATCTGTATCTCGAGAGATATATTATAGAGTCTGGAAGACTTATATTTCTTGGTGTCTTTCTCATCATTTTTCTTGGCATTCTTTTAGAATACCGAGAATTTTACAGTTTCTTCAGGATGGTTTAGATAAGGGTTTGTCCGCGAGTTCTTTGAAAGGACAAATCTCCGCTCTTTCTGTTCTTTTTCACAGAAAGATTGCTATTCTTCCTGATATTCATTGTTTTGTACAAGCTTGGTTCGTATAAAACCTGTCATTAAGTCAATTTCTCCTCCATGGAGTTTGAATTTGGTTCTGGGAGCTCTTCAAGCTCCTCCGTTTGAACCTATGCATTCATTGGACATTAAATTACTTTCTTGGAAAGTTTTGTTCCTTTTGGCCATCTCTTCTGCTAGAAGAGTTTCTGAATTATCTGCTCTTTCGTGTGAGTCTCCTTTTCTGATTTTTCATCAGGATAAGGCGGTGTTGCGAACTTCTTTTGAATTTTTACCTAAGGTTGTGAATTCCAACAACATTAGTAGAGAAATTGTGGTTCCTTCATTATGTCCTAATCCTAAGAATTCTAAGGAGAAATCATTGCATTCTTTGGATGTTGTTAGAGCTTTGAAATATTATGTTGAAGCTACGAAATCTTTCCGTAAGACTTCTAGTCTATTTGTTATCTTTTCCGGTTCTAGGAAAGGCCAGAAAGCTTCTGCCATTTCTTTGGCATCTTGGTTGAAATCTTTAATTCATCTTGCCTATGTTGAGTCGGGTAAAGTTCCGCCTCAGAGAATTACAGCTCATTCTACTAGGTCAGTATCTACTTCCTGGGCGTTTAGGAATGAAGCTTCGGTTGACCAGATCTGCAAAGCAGCAACTTGGTCCTCTTTGCATACTTTTACTAAATTCTACCATTTTGATGTATTTTCTTCTTCTGAAGCAGTTTTTGGTAGAAAAGTTCTTCAGGCAGCGGTTTCAGTTTGAATCTTCTGCTTATGTTTTTCGTTAAACTTTATTTTGGGTGTGGATTATTTTCAGCAGGAATTGGCTGTCTTTATTTTATCCCTCCCTCTCTAGTGACTCTTGTGTGGAAAGATCCACATCTTGGGTAGTCATTATCCCATACGTCACTAGCTCATGGACTCTTGTTAATTACATGAAAGAAAACATAATTTATGTAAGAACTTACCTGATAAATTCATTTCTTTCATATTAACAAGAGTCCATGAGGCCCACCCTTTTTTGTGGTGGTTATGATTTTTTTGTATAAAGCACAATTATTCCAATTCCTTATTTTATATGCTTCGCACTTTTTTTCTTATCCCCCCACTTCTTGGCTATTCGTTAAACTGATTTGTGGGTGTGGTGAGGGGTGTATTTATAGGCATTTTAAGGTTTGGGAAACTTTGCCCCTCCTGGTAGGAATGTATATCCCATACGTCACTAGCTCATGGACTCTTGTTAATATGAAATAAATGAATTTATCAGGTAAGTTCTTACATAAATTATGTTTTTTTCCAGGATACAGTACCAGTCATAGTGGATTACTGCCTCTTATTGCAGCGCACGTAAGTGATGATCCTGTACAGTTTCCCTTTCACTCACATTTAATAAACTCCAAGACCATATTTCCCATTGACATATTTTTGAAAATCATGTTTTAACCCTGGATTACTTTCTTTTTTTTTTAAAAAAAACAAAACTTATTTTTGACATGTCAAACAATTGCATATGATGTAAACAAAAATGGACAAGGATCTGTCTAGACACGAATATAACATCTGGTAGCAGTAATGAGTCCCATTCTTCATAGAACTCCATTGTCCATCATTTCATATAGGGTTTTCCCAAAAGCCAGAAGGGATACTAGTCCAATCATTGACATCTTTTTTTTTTATATCATCCATAATGTTGAGCACTGCACTATTAGTCCATGCAGGTCAAAAGGTTTGTGTTTTAAACATATACAAAGCGATCAGAACAATGCATTACAAAGAATATGTAGCATATATTCAAACATTTTAACTAAACTCAATAAACTTAGTAGAGCCGTGAGAGATCACTAGTTCAACTGAGAAACTGGATGAACTACAAATCTGCAAGTTATAATATTAGTGTTCCCATATATCCCACTCCCCTCTGAGGTTTGCTTCAAGCATGTAGATTGTATTTCTAAATGACGTTAGAGTTGTCTTCTAGTTGGCAAGTCTAAGCTTTCTAAGTACAGTCTCCAATTGGTTAGGAATCGCAGGACCCTCAGGGTCATGTCAAACATGGTGTCATATTGTTCATATATTACATACTTCAATACCTTGTGTTTTAGGAATTTTATAGAAGGTGCTCTTCTGTGTATCCATCTGCAGAACATACATTTCCTGGCCAAGAGAACATAGGTAGTCAGTAATTTTTGGTTACGTCTGTCACCTATTTGTATGTCTAGGAACAGTATGTCTGTCAGTGTGAGGGTAAACAATTGTCCTATCATCTTTGTTGGCCAGAAGGAGACACAGTTCCAATATCTACGGTTCTTGGGGCAGTACCATATATAGTGTAAAAAGTCAAAGTTTGGATAGGAGCATTTGCCACAGACATTTGAGAAATCTTTCCTCCACTTGCTCAATCTATTTGGAGTGAGATAATCTTGGTATATGACCCTGATCTGAGATTCCCTATGGTTAGTTGCCATAGTGGCCATCCAGGTAAATTTTAGATTATTATGTATCATGTTAGCAGTGTAACCTAGTTGTGTGTTTGTTCCAGGAACGTAGGAGCTCTTGTTGAGTTTTAGCAACTCTAGATTGTATCAGCAGTTTATATATTGGGGAAATGGCAAAATTGTTCATACGGAATCTGGATTGGACTGAGGCTAATTGTGTGGTATTCCAAAATGTGGTACAAGTTCAGATGATCTGGTTTATGTAATGACGCAATTGAAAATAGGCGAATCTTTGGTTTGGAGAGGTATTATATTTTCTACAAATAAGATCAAAAGGCAGGACCGATTTTGTGGGATCATCCAGGACTGCATTCAGATTAGCAATACCTAATATTTTCCAATTGCGGAAGAGAGTGTATAGGGAGCCTGGGGTGAATCTAGGGTTGCCATATATAGGTAGGTATCTAGTGTGAGAGGGATCTGTTCCTATATGTTTGTTCAGTGTCTGCCACGCCCAGATTATGTCTTTTAACATTGGGTGATGTTGGAGTAGAGGGGGTAATTCGGAGAGGAATGCATGAGGTAGGAAGGGTAGTGACATCTGAGAGAGTGAAGCTTCCTCTAGGTGAGTTGGCAAAAAGTGTTGGGTACCTAGATTCCAATCGAGGGTGAATTTGGTTAAGGATACCCAGTTATAATAAGTGATGTTAGGGAGGCCTAGCCCACCATCCGTGTGAGGGAGGTATAGCTTAGCTAGGCTGAGTCTCGGTTTATCCCCTTTCCATAGGAAAGCATGAAACGTACGTTGTAGGGCTGTCAGGTCCCCACGTATCAGTAGTAAAGGAAGCATTTGCATGGGGTATAGGAGTTTTGGGAGGATATTCATTTTAATTACATGTACCCTGTAATTTAGAGAAAGAGGTAGTTACTGCCAGGCGTCCAGGTCAGATTTAATTTTGCTTAGGATCGGGGTAAAGTTATGTTCATACCACTTGTATGGGTTGGCTGAGATGTGAATGCCCAGGTAGGTTAAATACGTATCAACCGTACGAAAGGGTGAAGAAAAACAAGTTTCCCCCAGTCGCACACCTGAGCCATACAATTTTAGATTTATCTACATTGATTTTGTATCCAGAGAATTCTCCAAACATTTGTATAGCTTCTAGGATTTTTGGGACATATATTTCAGGTTGAGATACGGACAAAAGCATTTCATCCATGTATAGAGCTACCTGTAATTTTGAGAAAGCAGGTCAATTCCAGGGAATATGGTTCTCAGATAAACTGCCAGGGGTACTAGGGCGATATTAAATAGGAGTGGGGATAGGGGACAGCCCTGTCGGGTTCCCCTATGTAGATGTACTGGGGGGGGGGAATTAAAAAATTATTAATTAGTAAATATGCAATGGGGCTTTTATAAATATTTTTGATAAAGTCAAGAAAACTGCCACTTATTCCAAAATTCCTCATAGTGTGGAGTAGATGATTCCATTCCACTCTATCGAAGGCCTCCTCTGTGTCTAGGGACAACGGGAAGGTCTCCGGCAGAACCGAGTCAGTCCCCTCACGTCTCGCCAGCCAATAATAAGTCACGGCATGTAGGACACGTCATATGTTAGTTAACGAGGAGCGTCCGGTTGTAAAGCCTGTTTGGTTAGTGTGAAGGACAGTCGATAATAGGAACTTAAGGCAGTTAGCTAGGAGTTTCATTAGTAGCTCATAGTCCGCATTTAGGAGGGGAATGGGCCTATAAGACTCGGGAAGTGTTGGGTCTCTACCTGGCTTATGAATAACTGTAATGTTGGCTGCTGAGAAGCATGCAGAAGGCTGTTGGTTATGCGTAAAGTAGCAGTTGAAAAGCAAGGTCAATATAGAGGAGGTCTGGTCAGAGAGTACACAGTAAAATTCTTTAGGGAGTCCGCCCGGGCCAGGGGCTTTTTCCAGAGCCAGAGATTTTATTTTCGATTGTACTTCATTTTGCGTTTTCGGGGCATTTATTTTGTCAAACTGGTCTGAGGATAGTTTGGGTAGGGCAATTTTATCCCAGAAGTTATTCTGAGCTTCCGTATTATTAGGTTGTGCTGTATAGAGAGTCGAGTATTAGTCTGCGAATTCAGCCACTATCTCAGCTGGGTTAGTTTTTAGGGAGTTTCCCTTTTTAAGCGCTGATATGCCTCTATTAGCTTGTTTAATCTTGATTAGGGAAGCCAAGAATTTACCAGTTCTGTTTCCGTGTCTTAGAAATCTACCTTGTTTCTTATGTTCTTGATGTATGGTGTTTTGAAGTAAAACGGTATCTCTCTCTTTTTTTGCTTAAAAATATGTTAATCTATGCAATGTAGCTGGGAATCTACAATATTTTAAGTAAGCATTGGTCAAGGTATCATTAAGATGTTTTTCTTTACTATCATGTAGACTTTTTTTGGTAAGGTAGGCAATAATATCCCCCAATAAAATTCAGGAGTGTTTTTATGTGATGCATTGTTAGATGCAAAGTCATCCCATTGTCTTGTAACGTAGGTACGGAAGTCAGGAGAGTTGAATAAGTGAGTAGGGAAATTAAATACTCTTTTGTTGGTAGGGTGAGGAGTAGGGAACAATCTCAGAGACACGGGCATGGTCAGAGATAGTAATATTATGAATTGCGGTCTCAGTGATCAGAAATTCTAAGGAGTTGGATGTGAGAAAAAGGTCTATACTGGATAGCGTGGTGTGTGCTCTAGAACACCTAGGGTTGAGTACAGTGTCTCAAATATACTCAGTGCATACGCGCTTGGGGCGAGTGCCTGTGTCCTAGGGGCATTTCTCTCTGGGTCTTTAAATCTGTCCAGTACTGGGTTGGGAGTGAGATTAAAGTCACCAGCGAGAATAAGCTTAGTATCTAAGAATGGGGCCAAGAGCTTTGTCAGGTTTTGCCAGAAACCTGTGTTTCGTTGTTTGGGCCCATATATATTGCATACAGTATACCTCTGGTCTTGCCATTTAAATTTTACAATAAGAAATCTACCATTTGGATCTATAATCTTAGAATCAACCTCACATTGAAAGTTTTTGTGCAGAAGAATAGCCACACCTCTACTGCAGCTGTTGTAAGAGGGATATATAATCTCAGAAATCCAGTTGGTTTTAAGATTTTCATGCTCGAGGGCGCTAACATGGGTTTCCTGCAGAAGCATAATATCTGCATGGTATTTTTTAAGTTGGGTCAAAATTGTCTTCCTCTTAATGGGGGAATTAATCCATCCTATATTCCAGGAAATTAATTTCATTGCATTGGGAAAATATTAAATATGGATAGTACAGGGGGGAACATACGGTGTATGGCATAAGGGTATAAACACTTCTCCAGAAGGGGTGGGCATCCAGGAACATAGTGTGCAGCAATTCAGAGTCCCTCACAGCTAAACCATAGCTTAACCATAGCATTTTAAACAATAAAATACATAATAAACAAGATATATACATATCATTGGAGTTGTAGCCATAAGTGGTAATCAACTAAAGTTGCACTCAGAAAACCCCAGTCCAGGGGTATTTGTATCTTTGTGGAGTGCTATTTCATTGTCTCGAACATCAGCCAGGGGATACTTGTTGCTCCAATGTTGATGGTGAGAGGGCACTTCTATGCTGGTCTAGGAACTCCTGCGTTTCTTTGGGTGAGTCAAAAAATCTTGGGCCTCTTAAGGTGTGGAGACGTAGTCTTGCTGGGTAGAGCAGTGTAGCCTGTCGATTTTCTTTATGAAGCGATGTACATAGGGGTGCAAATTCTTTTCTTTTTTTCAGAACTTCTGCAGAGTAATCTTGAAATATGTAAATCCTCTTGTTGTCGTAAAGGAGCATCTGTAGTTTGCGATAAGCTCTTAATACAGTAGCTATATTTTAGACTGAAAGTTTAGATATTTGATCATTATTCCCCGTGGTGGGTCGCTTTTTTCATTGGAGGAGATCCTGTCACCTCCAATCCTATGTGGTTTCTAAGCTTTCGTAGGGATGTATTCAGCAGGTACTTTTAGCAAATTAGGAAGCGAGTGTTCTGCAAACTATAACAGCTCAGATGGTCGTACAGATTTCGGCAGACCTACCAGTCTGACGTAGTTTCTGTGGGAACGATTCTCCAAGTCATCAATTTTCTGGTGGATAGATGTATTTTGCTGAATAAAGTCTTTGATTTGAGTTGCAGCAGTATTATGACCATCTTCTAGGTCAGATATGCGTTGCTCTGCGACCGTCATTCTGGAGTTGAACTGTTTGACTTCTGTTGTGAGGGCATCTATGCCTTTCTGCAAGTTATCTAACTTCGCCAGGAGGAGAGAATTAAGTTGTTGGTCTGCTGAGGGTGAGGAGGTTTTCAATTGTGCTGTATCTGCAGCTGTTGAGGGTGATAAGGGTACAGAGTCAGGGGCCCCCTTTCCTTTATTGCCCTGTGTCTTGGTCCTGTGTGACATCCTGCTTGGGGTCAGAAATCTGTCCATGAACAGAGATATGTGCACTGTGCGTTAGTTTTGAATGATCTATGTTGTACACTGTGTATTAAAAGCTATTAAAATAATTCTATGCTACAGTCTCTGTACATATAGCTTTGTATGAGGTGTGGTAATTTGCCTATAGCATGCAGTCACAGCTGGAGTGTGAGGCGGGAGTGTTGCAAGGAGGAAAGTGCCACTGAGGTGTGGCGTAGATATAATGGCATCGGCTCTGTGTGCGTTATATAGGGTTCTGCAATGCTCACCTGTCCTATGCGGTCCTTGCGATTGTTTGTCTCGCCTCTCTGGTCTTTTTATGGAGTTCTGAGCAGGCCGGCTGCCATACGGCTTCCACGTGGCGTTGCGCCGTATTCAATGAGCACAGATGTGCAATCCCTCCGTGGTGAGGAGGTTAGTGCTAATTCCTCTCAGGAGATGACTCCCGGAGCTCCTTGGTGTCTCCAGACCGCAATATACGGTCAAGGTCTGGTTGAAGGCTGGTATGGCGGTTAGATTGTTATAAGAATTAAAGGAGCTTCTTCACGCTGCCATACTCTGAGCCGCCTACCGGAAATCCTGGATTACTTTCTTATGTCAAATGACACCCCAGACGAGGCTTTTGATATTCCACAGTGCAAGACACTAATCTACACAACGGTGTATGTGTAAATCTATCAAAATCTTTGTCAATCTTTTGATTTACTTGCATCTCTGTCAGACTTTAACTTTGCCATTGTTTTGTATGTGTGGGTGTTTGTATGTATGTATGTGTTCATGTGCATGTATGTGTGGGTGTTTGTATGTATGTGTGCATGTGTATGTGTGTGTTTGCATGTGTGTGTTTGTATCCTCAAAAAACCCTCCCTCGACCCTAACTCTCTTGCAAACTACCGCCCCATATCACTGCTTCCACTAGCTTCAAAAGTCCTTGAAAAACTAGTTTTCGATCGCCTAACCCACTTCCTGTCTTTCAACTCATTGCTTAACCCCTGCGATCTGGCTTCAGTCCCCAACACTCAACTGAGACTGCCCTCACCAAGGTTACTAACAATCTCATTTCTGCTAAAAACAACAGCCACTATTCTATACTCATCTTACTTGACCTCTCTGCTGCCTTTGAAACTGTTGACCATCCCCTCCTCCTACAGACTCTAAAGTTCTCTTGGGCTCTGTGACACTGCCCTCTCCTGGATTCACTCTTATCTCTCTAACAGATTCTTCTCTGTCTCTTTTGTTGGTAACTCCTCCTCTCCATTGCCTCTGACTATTGGAGTACCTCAAGGCTCTGTTCTGGGTCCTCTACTTTTCTCTATATATACTTCTTCGCTGGGTAAACTTATCAACAGCTATGGCTTAAGCTATCACCTCTATGCTGATGATACCCAGATCTACCTATCCACCCCTGCACTCTCTCCTTCTGTCAATTCTCACATCAGCGACTGCTTATCTGGCATTTTCTCCTGGATGGCCTCTCACCACCTAAAAATAAACATGTCATAGACCGAACTACTTCTAATCCCCCCCCTTCTAATTCTACTCCAGTTTCTAATTTTTCTATCACTGTTGGCGGCACCACTATATCCCCATCACCCCAAGTCCGCTGCCTTGGAGTCATACTGGACTCAAATCTGTCCTTCATTTGCCACATCCAATTGCTCTCTTCATCCTGCCGCAACCACCTACGCAATATCTCCAAAATTCGTCAGTTTCTGAGCGCTGAAACTTCTTAACAGCTGACCCACTACCTGGTAATTTCCTGACTTGACTACTGTAATAACCTACTAATTGGCCTCCCTCTCTTCGTCTCTCCCCCTTCAATCCATCTTAAATGCTTCTGCAAGGCTAATCCACCTCTCCCGACGCTCTGTATCTGCTGCACCTCTCTGTGAATCCCTTCACTGGCTCCCCATTCACAGCAGAATTCAATTCAAAATTCTCACCCTGACCTACAAAGCCCTCACCATTGCTTCCCCACCCTATCTGTCCTCCCTCATCAACAAATATACTCCAGCCTGCCCCCTAAGATCCAACAATGACATGCTCCTTGCCTCCTCTACCATCACCTTCTCCCATGCTAGACTACAGGACTTCTCTTATGTGGCATCAACCCTCTGGAACACACTTACTCGAGCAGTCAGACTTTCCCCTTACCTGTCCTCCTTTAAACGCTCCCTAAAGACCTTTTTGTTCAGGGAAGCTTATCACCCGACTCATTAACAAATGAATTTGACTTAACCAACAGTTGCCCTCATCAAACTCCTCACTAACATCATTCTCACCTTTGCAGTCCCCACCTCCTGTTTCCCATCCTCCTACCCATCTAGATTGTAAGTTCCCATGGGAATAGGCCACTTTATTAGGTACACCTGTTCAATTGCTTGGTAACACAAATTGCTAATCAGCCAATCACATGGCAGTAGCTCAATACTTTTAGGCATCTAGCCGTGGTTAAGATGACTTGCTGAAGTTCAAAGCATGCTTTAGAATGGGGAAGAAAGGGATTTAAGTGACTTTGAACGTGGCATGGTTGTTGGTGCCAGACGGGCTGGTCTGAGTATTTTAAAAACTGCTGTCTACTGGGATTTTCACACACACTCATCTCTAGGGTTTACAGAGAATGATCTGAAAAAGAGAAAATATCCAGTGAGCGGCAGTTGTGTGGACGACAATGTCTTTTTGATGTCAGAGGAGAATGGGCAAACTGGTTCGAGATGATAGAAAGGCAAAAGTAACTCAAATAACCACTCGTTACAACCAAGGTATGCAGAGTACCATCTCTGAATGCACAACACGTCGAACATTGAAGCAGATGAGCTACAGCAGCAGAAGACCACACCGGGTGCCACTCCGGTAAGTTAAGAACAGGAAACTGAGGCTACAATTCGCACAGGCTCACCAAAATTGGACAATAGAAGATTGGAAAAATGTTGCCTGGTCTGATGAGTCTCGATTTCAGCTGCAGAATTCAGATGGTAGGGTCAGAATTTGGCGTAAACAACATAACACATGGATCCATCCTGCCTTGTATCAACGGTTCAGGCTGATGGTAGTGGTGTAATGGTGTGGGGGATATTTTCTTGGCACACTTTGGGACCCATAGTAACAATTGAGCATTTTTTAAAAGCCACGGCCTACCCGAGTATTGTTGCTCTCCATGTCCATCCCTTTATGACTACAGTGTACCCATCTTCTGATGGCTACTTCCAGCAGGATAATGCACCATGTCACAAAGCTGAAATCATCTTAAACTGGTTTCTTGTAAATGACAATGGGGCCTATTTATCAAAGGTCTTGCGGACCTGATCCGACAGTGCGGATTAGGTCCGCAAGACCTCGCTGAATGCGGAGAGCAATATGCTCTCCGCATTTAACATTGCACCAGCAGCTCACAAGAGCTGCTGGTGCAACGCCGCCCCCTGCAGACTCGCGGCCAATGACTCGTACTTGATCGGCTTGATTTCCGTCGATTGCTGTCCGCCTCATCAGAGCAGGCGGACAGGATTATGGAGCAGCGGTCTTTAGACCGCTGCTTCATAACTGCTGTTTCTGGCGAGTCTGAAGACTCGCCAGAAACACAAGCCCACAAGCTCCATTCGGGGCTTGATAAATAGGCCCCAATGAGTTCACTGTACTCCAATGGCCTCCACAATCACCAGATCTCAATCCAATAGAGCACCTTTGGGATGTGGTGGAACGGGAGATTCACATCATGGATGTGCAGCTGACAATTCTGTAGCAACTGCATGATGCTATCATGTCAATACGGACCAAAATCTCTAAGGAATGTTTCCAACACTTTGTTGAATCTGTGCCATAAAGAATTAAGGCAATTCTAAAGGCAAAAGGTGGTCCAATCCAGTACTAGCAAGGTGTACCTAATAAAGTGGCGATGAGTGTATGTATGTGTGTTTGTATGTATGTTTGTGTGTGTGTATGTGTATGTTTGTATGTGTGTGTGTGTGTGTATATGTGTATGTTTGTATGTGTGTGTGTGTGTATATGTGTATGTTTGTATGTGTGTGTGTGTGTGTGTATGTGTATGTTTGTATGTATGTGTGTGTGTGTGTATATGTGTATGTTTGTATGTGTGTGTGTGTATATATGTGTATGTTTGTATGTGTGTGTGTATATGTGTATGTTTGTATGTGTGTGTGTGTATATGTGTATGTTTGTATGTGTGTGTGTGTGTGTATATGTGTATGTTTGTATGTGTATGTTTGTATGTATGTATGTATGTGTGTGGTTTATATTATTTTTTAACCACCTGTGTATGTTTTTGTGGCTTTTCTCATGTTTTTCTCTATACCAGTGTTTCTACCATCTCTTTTTGTTTATGCATCAGCTTTTTTTTTATAGTTGCTCCAGAATAAATATCTACAAGCCTCTACTATTCAGTCTTCATGTATTTCAGTTGTGATGTAAAATCAGAGACTAGAGAAAGTACAGCATTAGATGAGGGAATTTCTCCACGTAAGAGCAATGTGGATCTCTGTGTGCGGTACTTCTGTTTTCTTAAAGGGACATAAAACAAGTTAGGATAGAGACAAAATATAATAATATGTACTTTAATTGCTTTACCTGCAAATGTATACTGCAGTGCCTCACCATTAACCCTTTCTTTTTAGTTTCTGAATTGTAAAGCTCTAACTCCCCCCACACAATTCCTTTTATGGCTGTATCTATATCTATGGTTGCTTTTGGTAGAATACAAAAGTGAATAGGGATTATCTGCTGGAGCATGCCAAGAAGCTGTGAACTCATTGAAATACAATGCCTGTGTCTAAACACTGATAAGAGGGGTGGAGTTGACTGTCCAAGGCAGTTTAGCTATGTAATTCATTTTGCTTATTTTTTGGGGAAAAAATTAAAATACTTGCCAGCAATTTTTAAACAATTTTTTATGCAAACTATTTTTCATGAATTAGCCCTTTTAGGATATGCACATATCTCAACCTGTTTTATGTCCCTCTAAGTTGTGCCTTTGATGTTATATCTTTGCCCATCATGGTCATCCGCTTCCAACTGTAAACCATTGTGCTTTTTTGTCAGTCTTGCCCATTTGTCTCTGAACCCCATCCTATGTTATTGTGGTCTATTGAGACATTAGAACAAAGGTTTTGTTCGGCTCATTGGCTTTTGGTTTCAGTCCTTTAGACAGGGTAGATAGTTACTGTTAGGTCAGAAAATCGCCATTTTACCTTGTCAAGTGCACCTTTACAAACAGGTTGGTATTTGAAACAAATAACTGCACACATGTAAAAATAGAAACAAGCAATAAGAAAGGTATAAACACATATGTTTAAAAGAGAAAATAAATGTTGTTCACCATGGGTTGAGTATTTTTGCTGTCATTTTATGAAGGAGTTGTTAATATGTTCATTCATGTGTTAAGAATGAATGTTTAAAGTATTCCTATTTAAAAGTGAAAGGCTTTATCAAATGATGGTGTTTTTCAGCAGTTAGTTATGGAAAATTCTAAGGGATGTTCTTATCAGACAATAAAATGCTCTAATTTAATCGAATATTTTATTATTAAACAGTTGCGTATTTCAAAATATAGGCTCCTGCCAAAAGTGAACATCTAAACACAAAAAAAAGCAGAAAACACTGCTGTTTTTTGGCGGCTCCATTTTAGTGACCTTATTATTCACAGTCTGCTGCTATTTACTGTGAAAATGCTGTTTGTGGTTTTCTAAATAGCAACGGAATCAGAAAAAGTATTAACTGTAACCCTCCCATTTAGAAAATCCTTTACAATAAAATTAACTGCAGCTAATTGGGAATCCTCTTACCCAATTAATTTCCAAACAATTTACACCTTATCTCTAAATTGAACCTGCTCTTTAAATATAGCGCTACCCCAAAAATGTACTATTTTCCAAAAGTAAACATCAAACCTAAAATTTACCACCCCTAAAAGTATTCTTCTCCCTAAAATAAACCTTACCTTTAAATCTCTCCTACCACAAAAACTGAAACACCCCAACCAGGAAATAACCCCTGATTTTGGCCCACATTCTAGCGATAGTTAGGAAACTTTAATTATCTTATGATGATTCTCAAGCTTTACTCTCCCACAGCCAGTTAATACCTCTACAATTATAATTGTGGGCAGCAGAAGCTAAGCCAAGTGGACAGGTTCCCTGGCTGACAACACTGTCCTCTCTCATTATTATAAATGAGTCCAATTCTTAAAGCAATATGAAACACTTTGCAATATAACATGTTTAATTATGCATAAAAACAGTTTTGCAATATACTTTTTAAATTGTTATTTTTATTTTCATTCTGCCCCTTTTCACTGAAATGTAACTTTATATTAATGGTTTTCCATTTTTGAGGATTGGAAGTGCAAATGGTAAACTTCACAAGTCTAACCCTGATACATATCGTCCCCTAATTAGTCTCAGCACATATGATCAGATAAGGAACTGCAAAACAACAATAGTGCTAACACAATGACAGTGGCTAGCCATGTCAGGTAACAAGTAAGGTGTGGCTTCGCCAAATAAAACAGATGTGGTGTGGAGTTTGGCCATTGAAAACAATTACAGCAAGCAAAGTTTTAATGCATTAGATTTTTTTTTACACTCAAGGCTAGATTACGAGTGGAACGCTTTAGTTAGCGTACGAGTGATATTGAGTTTTCGAGGACATTTGCACTAAAGTTAAAATCCGCTCATATTACAAGTTGAAAGTAAATGCGAACGCTTAAAATCAATCGTGATTTCAGCCAGAATAATTAATGCGACTTCAGAGCTCTGGTTAACTGTTAAAGGGACACTGAACCCAATTTTTTTTTTCTTTTGTGATTCAGATAGAGCATACAATTTTAAGCAACTTTCTAATTTACTCCTATTATCAATTTTTCTTTGTTCTCTTACTATCTTTATTTGAAAAAGAAGGCATCTAAGGTTTTTTTTGGTTCAGAACTCTGGATAGCACTTTTTTATTGGTGGATGAATTTATCCACCAATCAGCAAGAACAACCCAGGTTGTTCACCAAAAATGGGCGGGCATCTAAACTTACATTATTGCATTTCAAATAAAGATACCAAGAGAATGAAGAAAATTTGATAATAGGAGTAAATTATAAAGTTGCTTAAAATGTCATGCTCTATCTGAATCAAAAAAGAAAAAAATTGGGTTCAGTGTCCCTTTAAGCTTGAATAAAAAGTTGCAAAAAACACATCAAAAATAAAAAACAAAGTAAAATTATACTCAGAGATATGAGGTCTCATGTGTTAGAAAATAAAAGGGTCTGCAAAGGGCTTTAACATTGAGATACATACATACACATGTCTAAATATCTCTCTCTCTCTCTCTGGGCGCGATCACATATACGGCGCAGGTTTCGGCGCAAGTGTGGGATCCTGCACCACCCGTAATTTTACCTCGCACATCGGGGTATTACATATACCGTGCCGTAAGTCTGATAAACTAGCGATGTCCAGAAATAAGCGTAAATACAAATTTCTGGAGTCGCTAGTGACTTACGGCACTTTAGAAACTGCCGGCGCCTAAGAAAAGTACAGAAAATAACAAATCCCCCGTAAAAGTCTAACATGCCTCCCAAAATAAGCCTGACACGTAAAACCCCTATATCCGCAATCCCCCTCTCACTACTAATAATAAATGTATTAACCCCTATACCGACAACCCCCCACAAGGCAATATGCCTATTTAAACTATTAACCCCTTTATCCGCCATCAAACCCACACCGCAAGTAATAACTCAATTATTTACCCCTAAACCACCATAGCCCACAACGCAATTAACCTATTCAAGTATTAACCCCTAAACCACCATAGCCCACAAAGCCTATTAAATGTATTAACCCCCAATCTGTCGCCGCCACTATAATAAAGTTATTAACCCCTAAACCTAAGTATAACCCTAACACCCCCCTAACTTAACTATTATTTAAATACATCTAAATAATATTACTATTATTAACTAAATTATTCCTATTTAAAACTAAATACTTACCTATAAAATAAACCCTAAGATAGCTACAATATAATTAATAATTACATTGTAGCTATTTTAGGATTTATTTTTATTTTACAGGCAACTTTGTATTTATTTTAACTAGGTACAATAGCTATTAAATAGTTAATAACTATTTAATAGCTACCTAGTTAAAATAAATACAAATTTACCTGTAAAATAAATCCTAACCTAAGTTACAATTACACCTAACACTACACTATCTAATCTCTAAGAAATTAGCATATGAATCTCCTAGGTTTAGCTTTCAAATAAGAATACCAAAAGAACAAAGCAAAATTGGTGATAAAAGTAAATTGGAAAGTTGTTTAAAATTACATGCCCTATTTGAAACATGAAAGTTTTTTTTGGACTTGACTGTCCCTTTAAGGTAGTGAGCGGACATCCAGGATGAGATATGAGAAAAGCAGTTAGTGACACGGGTTAGCAATGAAGGAGATAGGTCTGGTCCAGGGAGGTAGATTTGAGTGTCATCAGCATACAAATGATATTGAAACCCGTGGGACTTTATTAAGGAACCTAATGATGATGTGTAGATTAAGAAGAGAAATGGTCAGAGGACAGAGCCTTGCGGTACCCCAACAGAAAGTGGTAACGGGGGACAGGATGCCCCAGAGAAGGCTACACTAAAGGTACGGTTAGACAGCTAGGAAGAGAACCACGAGAGAGCTGTGTCACAAATGCCGAAGGATTGGAGTGTTTGGAGCAAAAGAGGGTGGTCAACAGTATCAAAGGCTGCAGAGAGAAGTAGCCTTTCAATTTTGCTTTAAGTAGGTAGCTGGTAACCTTGATGACTGCGGTCTCTGTGGAGTGATGGGGCAAAATCCAGATTGCAGTGAGTCAAGGAGGGAGTTTAATGTAAGGAAATGGGATAGATGTGCATATACTAGCTTTTTAAGTACCTTTGAGGCAAGAGGGAGTAGGGAAATAGGGAGGTATTTAGATGGGGAGGTTGGATCGAGAGAGGGTTTTTTGAGGATAGATGTGACCAGTGCATGTTTTAGTGATAAGGGAAATATACCAGTGCTGAGGGAGAGGTTGAAAATGTATATGAGCATAGAGGTAAGGGTAGAAGAGAGCTAGTAGCTGTGAGGGGATGGGGTCGAGGGGACAGGTAGTGAGGTGAGAGGACAATAAAACGGCAGAAACTTCTTCCTCAGTATTTACAGACATATTCAGATGTAAACGCATAAATACATATGTATTCATATATAGACATATATAAATGCATTGGAACCCTTTGCAGTCAAGTAGATGAAAACATGAAAAATTGTATTTATGCAATATTCATATTTAATAAAGTGTTATACCATATATTTACTGTAAATATTATACATTCCAATGTTCTGCACATAGCAGAATATGTTCTATGTATTTTTAAATAGATATTCCTATATATCTGTAAATATCTATACTTATATATAATCATGTATGTGTGTGTGTGTGTATATATATATATATATATATATATATTTGTGCAAAAATCCATAAGATATTTATATATATATATATATATATATATATATATATATATATATATAGAACATTTCTTTCATGTAATTAACAAGAGTCCATGAGCTAGTGACGTATGGGATATACATTCCTACCAGGAGGGGCAAAGTTTCCCAAACCTTAAAATGCCTATAAATACACCCCTCACCACACCCACAAATCAGTTTTACAAACTTTGCCTCCAAGGGAGGTGGTGAAGTAAGTTTGTGCTAGATTCTACGTTGATATGCGCTCCGCAGCAAGTTGGAGCCCGGTTTTCCTCTCAGCGTGCAGTGAATGTCAGAGGGATGTGAGGAGAGTATTGCCTATTGAATGCAGTGATCTCCTTCTACGGGGTCTATTTCATAAGGTTCTCTGTTATCGGTCGTAGAGATTCATCTCTTACCTCCCTTTTCAGATCGACGATATACTCTTATATTTACCATTTCCTCTACTGATTCTCGTTTCAGTACTGGTTTGGCTTTCTACAAACATGTAGATGAGTGTCCTGGGGTAAGTAAGTCTTATTTTCTGTGACACTCTAAGCTATGGTTGGGCACTTTATTTATAAAGTTCTAAATATATGTATTCAAACATTTATTTGCCTTGACTCAGAATGTTCAACTTTCCTTATTTCCAGACAGTCAGTTTCATATTTGGGATTATGCTTTAAATTATCATATTTTGTCTTACCTCAAAAATTTGACTTTTTTCCCTGTGGGCTGTTAGGCTCGCGGGGGCTGAAAATGCTTCATTTTATTGCGTCATTTTTGGCGCGGATTTTTTTGGCGCAAAAATTCATTTCCGTTTCCGGCGTCATACGTGTCGCCGGAAGTTGCGTCATTTTTTGACGTTATTTTGCGCCAAAAATGTCGGCGTTCCGGATGTGGCGTCATTTTTGGCGCCAAAAGCATTTAGGCGCCAAATAATGTGGGCGTCTTATTTGGCGCCAAAAAATATGGGCGTCGCTTTTGTCTCCACATTATTTCAGTCTCATTTTCATTTGCTTCTGGTTGCTAGAAGCTTGATGTTTGGCATTTTTTTCCCATTCCTGAAACTGTCTTATAAGGAATTTGATTTATTTTGCTTTATATGTTGTTTTTTCTCTTACATATTGCAAGATGTCTCACGTTGCATCTGAGCCAGAAGATACTACAGGAAAACCACTGCCTGCTGGATCTACCAAAGCTAAGTGTATCTGCTGTAAACTTTTGGTAGCTATTTCTCCAGCTGTTGTTTGTATTAATTGTCATGACAAACTTGTTAAAGCAGATAATATTTCCTTTAGTGATGTACCATTGCCTGTTGCAGTTCCCTCAACATCTAAGGTGCAGAATGTTCCTGATAACATAAGAGATTTTGTTTCTGAATCCATAAAGAAGGCTTTGTCTGTTATTTCTCCTTCTAGTAAACGTAAAAAGTCTTTTAAATCTTCTCTCTCTACAGATGAATTTTTAAATGAACACCATCATTCTGATTCTTTGGACTCTTCTAGTTCAGAGGATTCTGTCTCAGAGATTGATGCTGATAAATCTTCATATTTATTTAAGATGGAATTTATTCGCTCTTTACTTAAAGAAGTACTAATTGCTTTAGAAATAGAGGATTCTAGTCCTCTTGATACTAATTCTATACGTTTGGATAAGGTTTTTAAAGCTCCTGCGGTTTTTCCAGAAGTCTTTCCTGTTCCTAATGCTATTTCTGCAGTAATTGCTAAGGAATGGGATAAATTGGGTAATTCATTTACTCCTTCTAAACGTTTTAAGCAATTATATCCTGTTCCGCCTGACAGGTTAGAATTTTGGGACAAAATCCCTAAAGTTGATGGGGCTATTTCTACCCTTGCTAAACGTACTACCATTCCTACGTCAGATGGTACCTCGTTTAAGGATCCTTTAGATAGAAAAATTGAATCTTTTCTAAGAAAAGCTTATCTATGTTCAGGTAATCTTCTTAGACCTGCTATATCATTGGCTGATGTTGCTGCAGCTTCAACTTTTTGGTTGGAAACTCTAGCGCAACAAGTAACGAATCGTGATTCTCATGATATTATTATTCTTCTCCAGCATGCTAATAATTTCATCTGTGATGCCATTTTTGATATTATTAGAGTTGATGTTAGATTTATGTCTCTGGCTATCTTAGCCAGAAGAGCTTTATGGCTTAAGACTTGGAATGCTGATATGGCTTCTAAATCAACTCTACTTTCCATTTCTTTCCAGGGAAACAAATTATTTGGTTCTCAGTTGGATTCTATTATTTCAACTGTTACTGGTGGGAAAGGAACTTTTTTACCACAGGATAAAAAATCTAAAGGTAAAAACAGGGCTAACAATCGTTTTCGTTCCTTTCGTTTCAACAAAGAACAAAAGCCTGATCCTTCGTCCTCAGGAGCAGTTTCAGTTTGGAAACCATCTCCAGTCTGGAATAAATCCAAGCCTGCTAGAAAGGCAAAGCCTGCTTCTAAGTTCACATGAAAGTACGGCCCTCATTCCAGTTCAGCTGGTAGGGGGCAGGTTACGTTTTTTCAAAGAAATTTGGATCAAATCTGTTCACAATCTTTGGATTCAGAACATTGTTTCAGAAGGGTACAGAATTGGTTTCAAGATGAGACCTCCTGCAAAGAGATTTTTTCTTTCCCATGTCCCAGTAAATCCAGTGAAAGCTCAAGCATTTCTGAATTGTGTTTCAGATCTAGAGTTGGCTGGAGTAATTATGCCAGTTCCAGTTCCGGAACAGGGGATGGGGTTTTATTCAAATCTCTTCATTGTACCAAAGAAGGAGAATTCCTTCAGACCAGTTCTGGATCTAAAATTATTGAATCGTTATGTAAGGATACCAACGTTCAAGATGGTAACTGTAAGGACTATATTGCCTTTTGTTCAGCAAGGGAATTATATGTCCACAATAGATTTACAGGATGCATATCTGCATATTCCGATTCATCCAGATCATTATCAGTTCCTGAGATTCTCTTTTCTAGACAAGCATTACCAATTTGTGGCTCTACCGTTTGGCCTTGCTACAGCTCCAAGAATTTTCACAAAGATTCTCGGTGCCCTTCTGTCTGTAATCAGAGAACAGGGTATTGTGGTATTTCCTTATTTGGACGATATCTTGGTACTTGCTCCATCTTTACATTTAGCAGAGTCTCATACGAATCGACTTGTGTTGTTTCTTCAAGATCATGGTTGGAGGATCAATTTACCAAAAAGTTCTTTGATTCCTCAAACAAGGGTAACCTTTCTGGGTTTCCAGATAGATTCAGTGTCCATGACTCTGTCTTTAACAGACAAGAGACGTCTAAAATTGATTACAGCTTGTCGAAACCTTCAGTCACAATCATTCCCTTCGGTAGCCTTATGCATGGAAATTCTAGGTCTTATGACTGCTGCATCGGACGCGATCCCCTTTGCTCGTTTTCACATGCGACCTCTTCAGCTCTGTATGCTGAACCAATGGTGCAGGGATTACACGAAGATATCTCAATTAATATCTTTAAAACCGATTGTTCGACACTCTCTAACGTGGTGGACAAATCACCATCGTTTAATTCAGGGGGCTTCTTTTGTTCTTCCGACCTGGACTGTAATTTCAACAGATGCAAGTCTCACAGGTTGGGGAGCTGTGTGGGGATCTCTGACGGCACAAGGAGTTTGGGAATCTCAGGAGGTGAGATTACCGATCAATATTTTGGAACTCCGTGCAATTTTCAGAGCTCTTCAGTTTTGGCCTCTTCTGAAGAGAGAATCGTTCATTTGTTTTCAGACAGACAATGTCACAACTGTGGCATACATCAATCATCAAGGAGGGACTCACAGTCCTCTGGCTATGAAAGAAGTATCTCGAATTTTGGTTTGGGCGGAATCCAGCTCCTGTCTAATCTCTGCGGTTCATATCCCAGGTGTAGACAATTGGGAAGCGGATTATCTCAGTCGCCAAACGTTGCATCCGGGCGAATGGTCTCTTCACCCAGAGGTATTTCTTCAGATTGTTCAATTGTGGGGGCTCCCAGAGATAGATCTGATGGCCTCTCATCTAAACAAGAAACTTCCCAGGTATCTGTCCAGATCCCGGGATCCTCAGGCGGAGGCAGTGGATGCATTATCACTTCCTTGGAAGTATCATCCTGCCTATATCTTTCCGCCTCTAGTTCTTCTTCCAAGAGTAATCTCCAAGATTCTGAGGGAATGCTCGTTTGTTCTGCTAATAGCTCCGGCATGGCCTCACAGGTTTTGGTATGCGGATCTTATCCGGATGGCATCTTGCCAGCCATGGACTCTTCCGTTAAGACCAGACCTTCTGTCACAAGGTCCTTTTTTCCATCCGGATCTGAAATCCTTAAATTTAAAGGTATGGAGATTGAACGCTTGATTCTTGGTCATAGAGGTTTCTCTGACTCCGTGATTAATACTATGTTACAGGCTCGTAAATCTGTATCTCGAGAGATATATTATAGAGTCTGGAAGACTTATATTTCATGGTGTCTTTCTCATCATTTTTCTTGGCATTCTTTTAGAATACCGAGAATTTTACAATTTCTTCAGGATGGTTTGGATAAGGGTTTGTCCGCAAGTTCTTTGAAAGGACAAATCTCTGCTCTTTCTGTTCTTTTTCACAGAAAGATTGCTATTCTTCCTGATATTCATTGTTTTGTACAAGCTTTGGTTCGTATAAAACCTGTCATTAAGTCAATTTCTCCTCCTTGGAGTTTGAATTTGGTTCTGGGAGCTCTTCAAGCTCCTCCGTTTGAACCTATGCATTCATTGGACATTAAATTACTTTCTTGGAAAGTTTTGTTCCTTTTGGCCATCTCTTCTGCTAGAAGAGTTTCTGAATTATCTGCTCTTTCGTGTGAGTCTCCTTTTCTGATTTTTCATCAGGATAAGGCGGTGTTGCGAACTTCTTTTGAATTTTTACCTAAAGTTGTGAATTCCAACAACATTAGTAGAGAAATTGTGGTTCCTTCATTATGTCCTAATCCTAAGAATTCTAAGGAGAAATCATTGCATTCTTTGGATGTTGTTAGAGCTTTGAAATATTATGTTGAAGCTACGAAATCTTTCCGTAAGACTTCTAGTCTATTTGTTATCTTTTCCGGTTCTAGGAAAGGCCAGAAAGCTTCTGCCATTTCTTTGGCATCTTGGTTGAAATCTTTAATTCATCTTGCCTATGTTGAGTCGGGTAAAACTCCGCCTCAAAGAATTACAGCTCATTCTACTAGGTCAGTATCTACTTCCTGGGCGTTTAGGAATGAAGCTTCGGTTGACCAGATCTGCAAAGCAGCAACTTGGTCTTCTTTGCATACTTTTACTAAATTCTACCATTTTGATGTATTTTCTTCTTCTGAAGCAGTTTTTGGTAGAAAAGTTCTTCAGGCAGCGGTTTCAGTTTGAATCTTCTGCTTATGTTTTTTGTTAAACTTTATTTTGGGTGTGGATTATTTTCAGCAGGAATTGGCTGTCTTTATTTTATCCCTCCCTCTCTAGTGACTCTTGTGTGGAAAGATCCACATCTTGGGTAGTCATTATCCCATACGTCACTAGCTCATGGACTCTTGTTAATTACATGAAAGAAAACATAATTTATGTAAGAACTTACCTGATAAATTCATTTCTTTCATATTAACAAGAGTCCATGAGGCCCACCCTTTTTTGTGGTGGTTATGATTTTTTTGTATAAAGCACAATTATTCCAATTCCTTATTTTATATGCTTCGCACTTTTTCTTATCACCCCACTTCTTGGCTATTCGTTAAACTGATTTGTGGGTGTGGTGAGGGGTGTATTTATAGGCATTTTAAGGTTTGGGAAACTTTGCCCCTCCTGGTAGGAATGTATATCCCATACGTCACTAGCTCATGGACTCTTGTTAATATGAAAGAAATGAATTTATCAGGTAAGTTCTTACATAAATTATGTTATTCTACTATGTGCATAACATTAGATAATTAAATATGCATTTTTATCTTCTTATGTTGTGGTTGTTAGTTTTGTCAACTTTTTCGGCTCCATTGAAGCCTATGGGGAATGCGATTTTGCATATGTGACTTCTCAAAGTCTATTTTTTTTTTAATAGTTTTTATTGAGTTTTTCAAATAATACAGGATAAAGAGAGAAAATAGGTTTACAGAAGCTATCATTATATAGCATATGTATGTTTTTAAAGAGTAAAAGTTATTCAAGTAGTACCACATATGTATTATATCATTTTAATCAGAAAATAAAGGGTTTATAGTGTATAAAGCTCTGGACTTAAAACGCTTTTTTGCCTCCCGAAATACTGTCCTCCTCCTGGACAGAGAAAATGTAAATAAAACAGAGAATGTTTTTTGGGGGCGCTCAGTAAGCTCAAAACGTTAGAGATATGGGTATGATCACATTAATAATGGGGACCTTAATAAGGGTGTTCTCAAATAATTATATATATTTGGACTCTTTTCCTTTTTGGTAAAAAATTATTGAAGGATAAATCACTCTTTTTTATCTTTTATTGAAAAATACACCTTTATGTATTTATTCGTGTTTATTATAAATTTGCATAATGGTTGTTATGTTCTTTATTAGTTTTGAATATATGAAACATTAAATGTGAATTCTAACGTTTATAATTTTTTTTTTTTTTTTACTAATATATAGTGAAGAGAACTTGAAAATATATGTCAATTTTATAAAAAAAACTTTTACTTATTAAAAAACATTACATAAAAATCATAAAATACAAAATTATACAATTAGCAGATTTTTCACTGAAATCTATTGTGACAAATTTGTTCCTTTAAAAACAAACAACTAAACTTTCTTCTAAGAAAACCTTTGATATGCGTAGATATTTAAAATAAATTACTAAGCTTATAACTTTATGCAAGTGTTTTCAATATACTTCTGCTTTAAAGGGACACTGTACCCAAATTTTTTCTTTTGTAATTCAGAAAGAGCATGCAATTTTAAGCAACTTTCTAATTTACTCCTATTATCAATTTTTCTTCGTTCTCTTGCTATCATTATTTGAAAAAGAAGGCATCTAAGCTTTTTTTTGGTTTCAGTACTCTGGACAGCACTTTTTTATTGGTGGATTAATTTATCCACCAATCAGCAAGGACAACCCAGGTTGTTCACCAAAAATGGGCCGGCATCTAAACTTACATTCTTGCATTTCAAATAACGATACCAAGAGAATGAAGAAAATTTATAATAGGAGTAAATTAGAAAGTTGCTTAAAATTTCATGCTCAATCTGAATCACGAAAGAAATTTTTTGGGTACAGTGTCCCTTTAAGAAAATGGCTTCTGTGTTTTCTTACTGGACTGATAGGTAAAGGATGGTCTAACGTTACCACCTTTAATTAACCAAAAAAAAAGTATTATTTTTAAAGAGAAAGCTGTATAGTCTCTTTTAGCAAATGGTAATTTTGATGCAATGTCCCTTATTTTGACATATGTAACTTTGCGTGTTATTATAGAAATGGAAAGTCTCTCTAAATGTAACGATTACACAAAAGTCTCTCCTAATGCATATTTCTCCTTGACAATAAACTTTAGTAGTGGCCAACTACTGAATGCTTAAGTTGCCTTTTAGGACTTGCCTTAGGGAGGGTTTTTTTTAAAAGATCTTTATATGATTAGTACCTTTGGTAGACTTTGTAGTAATCCTGCCATGCAGGTAGTCTTACCCTTCCTTCGAGTAATCTTCCCTCAGGAGTTGATGTTTGTTGGTAACAGTCAGAATTATTCCAGGGGGATGTTTTCAGACTTGCGCAAGTCTCTTATCCCTTAGACCAAATTATTCTTCCTGCTCTTTAGTACAGAGTGTACGCAGGGGAACAAGTGTCTTTGCTTTTTGATTTCAGGTGTTTGTTTTTCACGGCAATCCTTTTATTTCAGGAAAAAACCTTTAGCTGATATGATTTTTTTCACAGCGTCAAACCACCTTGTATTGCTCCAAACACAGTTTTCTCCAAACACAATTTTCTCCAAACACAGTTTTCTCCAAACACAGTTTTCTCCAAACACAGTTTTCTCCAAACACAGTTTTCTCCAAACACAGTTTAAACCGGTTTCACCCTAATTGCGGGCTTTCTCAAGATCATTTTAAGACACAGAGATGTATAAAAACTTACATAGTGCTTAAAATATTCATTAGCTTCGAATTGGGTATTATATTTGTCACTATAGGAATAAACACCAATGTTCTTTGAGGTATAGAGAAATGCATATCAGCACATATATAACTTGAGTATTAAGTAACTTCAAACTGAACGATATATATTCCAGATTGAAGAACATATTCGTCAATACATGAAAAATCACTAATGTACATCAAAATATAAAGAAATATTCAGAAATGTAAATATAACTTGAGAATAGTAATTAACTTCAGACTGAACAGTATATATGCCAATATATAAAATATCTGTGTGAAAACATTTAAAGTATATGTAGTATTAGTATATATAAAATAAAAAGGAAGTAAGGACATGTGACAACATCTCAACTTATTAGTAGATGTAAAATTGGGACAGAGGGAACAGACAAAATAAAAAAGTGTATGACCTGTAGCAGGGAAGCAAGACTAGCACTACATAGGGTTGCATAGGGTAGGCTTACATAAATTTTGGGACCATGGCCCTATATACAGTGCTCAGGATCCGGCTCCACCCAGGGCCCTTGGGCTGACGCCAGACTCCAGTAAAGACAAAAAGGGTAATTTAAAGGTTCCCATTTTCAAGTACCTAAAGTCCCTCTGCAAGATTTGTGTTGTATCTGGATAATATAGTCCCTGCTCTCATATTGTCTTCCCAACTCTACTGAAGTATTATCATAACCTCTATCAGTATTGTAACAGGTCGCTAAAGAAAATAAAAGTATATCAAGTAGCGGTATTTGTTGAGGTAAACCGCAAATTTAGCCTCTGGGGTTTAAGTATGTACCCAGAGTACTGTATGCAAGTGGGGGCTAGAAAATGTGGAGCTAGCCGCACAAATATTTGACATCTAAGGAATAAACTTACCAGGAGTTCGGTGATATCTCAATACTATCTATATAGGTGTGACAACAATTACATACTTAACCAAAATTATTATCTATGAGGGTCTATATGTAGATTTTAAACCTCGTGTAAAACGGAAGCTATATCCCTTAACTCACACTATAACATTTATAACTTATAAAAAAGTAGAAAATGCAGTGTTTTGACTCTCCAAAAGCATATTTGTATAAATTAATATTAGAGTATATATATGCATAAATTAAGAATAAACGGCTATCCAGGTGTTGGATAGTCTAGAGTATATGATGAATATCAAAATATCTAATGAATAAATATAGGAATAACATGGTAAACTAGAATATGACCATGCGCCATTGTAAGGTATGCAATTAAGATATCTAAATAATATGGTTAGCTTCCACACCCATATCTACACTAGGGTAGATCTCTATTATACCACGTATTCTAATGCACTTTCAATGCTTTTAATATAAAAATAACGATGAGGAAAAGCCATAACCTGAGCATATGTTTCTAAATGCCTAGATAAGGAAGTATATAAACATACACACTGGTTTTTGTTGCAGTTCCTTAAGTATGTTAGAGTAGGGAAACAACAAAATATGAAAAAAAATTCATTGGATGTCACGTAAAGCTCAAAATGTGATATGTATAAGATATGGAATAAAATCGTAATCAATAGGAAAATAAGACGACAACCTTCTATGTTAGGGAGCTAATGAAGAATTAGAGCCTTGTGGTAAAACGTTAATATGGATTCCCAGGTATAATAAACATTGAGCTAAGGCATTCAGATAGTGTATATATATCTAATCAAACCATCAAGCATGTCCTCTGGAAATAGATGACTAAATTAAATAGGTGAATAGGCAGCGGAGTCACATAACAGCAATTATGAAAGTAAAAAAAACACACACAAAAAATAATGAAAGGCCTACACAGGGTTCAACTGTAGTATCTTAACCAGTTAGAATAAATTAATATCATTACACAAGTCCCAGATTAATCAGTCCACCCTTATTCAAGCCTTAAGGCGATCATGATAAAACGGGACAAAAGTTTTATGTGAGAAGCTGGAGAAAATTTTATCAGCCCACACCAGATTTTAGAAATACCACTCCAGAAGCCACAAACTGTTGGTTCGTCATGCCTAGCATATCCGCAGTGATTTCGACGCAGATAGCTTTAAAGGAGAAGTAGGTGATCATTTGTCCCTGGGGCTGATTTACTAAGCTGTGTCTAGCAGTAGTAGGAGAAATTAGCTTCTTAAAGGAGTGTCTTGCATCTCCTGTGTAACTAACATGTTGTCGCTACAGTTCCTGTTCACCTCCAAGATGAGCATAAAAGGTAGATGCCAATTTCTCCAACATTGGTGTGTCCGGTCCACGGCGTCATCCTTACTTGTGGGATATTCTCTTCCCCAACAGGAAATGGCAAAGAGTCCCAGCAAAGCTGGTCACATGATCCCTCCTAGGCTCCGCCCACCCCAGTCATTCTCTTTGCTGTTGCACAGGCAACATCTCCACGGAGATGGTTAAGAGTTTTTTGGTGTTTAAATGTAGTTTTATTCTTCTATCAAGTGTTTGTTATTTTAAAATAGTGCTGGTATGTACTATTTACTCTGAAACAGAAAAGGATGAAGATTTCTGTTTGTAAGAGGAAGATGATTTTAGCAGACAGTAACTAAAATCGATTGCTGTTTCCACACAGGACTGTTGAGATGAAGTAACTTCAGTTGGGGGAAACAGTTAGCAGTCTTTTCTGCTTAAGGTATGACTAGCCATATTTCTAACAAGACCATGTAATGCTGGAAGGCTGTCATTTCCCCTCATGGGGACCGGTAAGCCATTTTCTTAGTTAAACATAAAAGAATAAAGGGCTTCAAAAAGGGCTTAAAAACTGGTAGACATTTTTCTGGGCTAAAACAATTGCTTTACTAGGCATATTATGCAGATTCTAACTAATTATTGGTATTATAATCTTGGGGAACGTTTAGAAAAACGGCAGGCACTATGTTGGACACCTTTTTCAGATGGGGGCCTTTCTAGTTATAGACAGAGCCTCATTCTGGGACTGTATAGGGGTTAAATGTAAAAACGGTTTAAGGGTTAAAGCTCTGAAATTTGGTGTGCAATACTTTTAATGCTTTAAGACACTGTGGTGAAATTTTGGTGAATTTTGAACAATTCCTTCATACTTTTTCACATATTCAGTAATAAAGTGTTTTCAGTTTGAAATTTAAAGTGACAGTAACGGTTTTATTTTAAAACGTTTTTTGTGCTTTGTTGACAAGTTTAAGCCTGTTTAACATGTCTGTACCATCAGATAAGCTATGTTCTATATTTATGAAAGCCAATGTGTCTCCCCATTTAAATTTATGTGATAATTGTGCCATAGTGTCCAAACAAAGTAAGGACAGTAATGCCACAGATAATGATATTGCCCAAGATGATTCCTCAAATGAGGGGAGTAAACATGATACTACATCATCCCCTACTGTGTCTACACCAGTTATGCCCACACAGGAGGCCCCTAGTACATCTAGTGCGCCAATACTTATTACCATGCAACAATTAACGGCTGTAATGGATAACTCCATAGCAAATCTTTTATCCAAAATGCCTACTTATCAGAGAAAGCGCGATTGCTCTGTTTTAAACACTGAAGAGCAAGAGGACGCTGATGATAACTGTTCTGACATACCCTCACACCAATCTCAAGGGGCCATGAGGGAGGTTTTGTCTGATGGAGAAATTTCAGATTCAGGAAAAATTTCTCATCAAGCTGAACCTGATGTTGTGACATTTAAATTTAAATTAGAACATCTCCGCGCACTGCTTAAGGAGGTGTTATCTACTCTGGATGATTGTGACAATTTGGTCATTCCAGAGAAATTATGTAAGATGGACAAGTTCCTTGAGGTTCCGGTGCCCCCCGACGCTTTTCCTATACCCAAGCGGGTGGCGGACATAGTAAATAAAGAGTGGGAAAGGCCCGGCATACCTTTTGTTCACCCCCCCTATATTTAAGAAATAATTTCCTATAGTCGACCCCAGAAAGGATTTATGGCAGACAGTCCCCAAGGTCGAGGGGGCGGTTTCTACTCTAAACAAACGCACTACTATTCCTATCGAAGATAGTTGTGCTTTCAAAGATCCTATGGATAAGAAATTAGAGGGTTTGCTTAAAAAGATTTTTGTACAGCAAGGTTACCTTCTACAACCAATTTCATGCATTGTTCCTGTCACTACGGCAGCGTGTTTCTGGTTCGAGGAACTAGAAAAATCGCTCAGTAAAGAATCTTCGTATGAGGAGGTTATGGACAGAGTTCAAGCACTTAAATTAGCTAACTCTTTTGTTTTAGATGCCGCTTTGCAATTAGCTAGATTAGCGGCGAAAAATTCAGGGTTTGCTGTCGTGGCGCGCAGAGTGCTTTGGCTAAAGTCTTGGTCAGCGGATGTGTCTTCCAAGACAAAATTGCTTAACATTCCTTTCAAAGGTAAAACATTTTTTGGACCTGATTTGAAAGAGATTATTTCAGACATCACTGGGGGAAAGGGCCACGCCCTCCCACAGGATAGGTCTTTTAAGGCTAATAATAAGCCTAATTTTCGTCCCTTTCGCAGAAACGGACCAGTCTCTAATTCTGTATCCTCTAAGCAAGAGGGTAATACTTCACAACCCAAACCAGCCTGGAAACCAATGCAAGGCTGGAACAAGGGTAAGCAGGCCAAGAAGCCTACCACTGCTACCAAAACAGCATGAAGGGATAGCCCCCGATCCGGGACCGGATCTAGTGGGGGGCAGACTTTCTCTCTTTGCTCAGGCTTGGGCAAGAGATGTTCAGGATCCTTGGGCGCTAGAAATAGTTTCTCAAGGTTATCTCCTGGAATTCAAGGAACTACCCCCAAGGGGAAGGTTCCACAGGTCTCAATTATCTTCAAACCAAATAAAGAGACAGGCATTCTTACATTGTGTAGAAGACCTGTTAAAGATGGGAGTGATACATCCAGTTCCAATAAGAGAACAAGGAATGGGATTTTATTCCAATCTGTTCATAGTTCCCAAAAAAGAGGGAACATTCAGACCAATTTTGGATCTAAAGATCCTAAACAAATTTCTCAGGGTACCATCGTTCAAAATGGAAACTATTCGAACGATCCTACCTACTATCCAGGAAAATCAATTTATGACTACCGTGGATTTAAAGGATGCGTACCTACATATTCCTATCCACAAGGAACATCATCAGTTCCTAAGGTTCGCTTTTCTGGACATGCATTACCAGTTTGTGGCACTTCCATTTGGATTAGCCACTGCTCCATGGATTTTCACAAAGGTACTAGGGTCCCTTCTAGCGGTTCTAAGACCAAGGGGCATTGCAGTAGTACCTTACTTGGACGACATCCTGATTCAAGCGTCGTCCCTGTCAAAAGCAAAGTCTCATACGGACATCGTCCTAGCCTTTCTCAGATCTCACGGATGGAAGGTGAACAAAGAAAAAAGTTCTCTGTCCCCGTCAACAAGAGTTCCCTTCTTGGGAACAATAATAGATTCCTTAGAAATGAGGATTTTTCTGACAGAGGTCAGAAAATCAAAACTTCTAAGCTCTTGTCAAGTACTTCATTCTGTTCCTCTTCCTTCCATAGCGCAGTGCATGGAAGTAATAGGATTGATGGTTGCAACAATGGACTTAGTTCCTTTTGCACGAATTCATCTAAGACCATTACAACTGTGCATGCTCAGACAGTGGAATGGGGATTATACAGACTTGTCTCCGACGATTCAAGTAGATCAAAAGACCAGAGATTCACTCCGTTGGTGGCTGACCCTGGACAATCTGTCACAGGGAATGAGCTTCCGCAGACCAGAGTGGGTCATTGTCACGACCGACGCCAGCCTAGTGGGCTGGGGCGCGGTCTGGGAATCCCTGAAAGCTCAGGGTCTATGGTCTCGGGAAGAGTCTCTTCTCCCGATAAACATTCTGGAACTGAGAGCGATATTCAATGCTCTCAGAGCTTGGCCTCAACTAGCAAAGGCCAAATTCATAAGGTTTCAGTCAGACAACATGACGACCGTTGCATATATCAATCATCAGGGGGGAACAAGGACTTCCCTGGCGATGAAAGAAGTGACCAAGATAATTCAATGGGCGGAGGATCACTCCTGCCACTTGTCTGCGATCCACATCCCAGGAGTGGAAAATTGGGAAGCGGATTTTCTGAGTCGTCAGACATTCCATCCGGGGGAGTGGGAACTCCATCCGGAAATCTTTGCCCAAATAACTCAATTATGGGGCATTCCAGACATGGATCTGATGGCGTCTCGTCAGAACTTCAAGGTTCCTTGCTACGGGTCCAGATCCAGGGATCCCAAGGCGACCCTAGTAGATGCACTAGTAGCACCTTGGACCTTCAACCTAGCTTATGTATTCCCACCGTTTCCTCTCATCCCCAGGCTGGTAGCCAGGATCAATCAGGAGAGGGCCTCAGTGATCTTGATAGCTCCTGCGTGGCCACGCAGGACTTGGTATGCAGACCTGGTGAATATGTCATCGGCTCCACCATGGAAGCTACCTTTGAGACAGGACCTTCTTGTTCAGGGTCCATTCGAACATCCAAATCTGGTTTCCCTCCAACTGACGGCTTGGAGATTGAACGCTTGATTTTATCAAAGCGTGGGTTTTCAGATTCTGTAATAGATACTCTGATTCAGGCTAGAAAGCCTGTAACTAGAAAAATTTACCATAAAATATGGAAAAAATATATCTGTTTGTGTGAATCTAAAGGATTCCCATGGAACAAGATAAAAATTCCTAAGATTCTATCCTTTCTACAAGAAGGTTTGGAGAAAGGATTATCTGCAAGTTCTCTGAAGGGACAGATCTCTGCTTTATCTGTTTTACTTCACAAAAGACTGGCAGCTGTGCCAGATGTTCAAGCATTTGTTCAGGCTCTGGTTAGGATCAAGCCTGTTTACAGACCTTTGACTCCTCCCTGGAGTCTAAATCTAGTTCTTTCAGTTCTTCAAGGGGTTCTGTTTGAACCCTTACATTCCGTAGATATTAAGTTATTATCTTGGAAAGTTTTGTTTTTGGTTGCAATTTCTTCTGCTAGAAGAGTTTCAGAGTTATCTGCTCTGCAGTGTTCTCCGCCCTATCTGGTGTTCCATGCAGATAAGGTGGTTTTGCGTACTAAGCCTGGTTTTCTTCCGAAAGTTGTTTCCAACAAAAATATTAACCAGGAGATAGTTGTACCTTCTTTGTGTCCGAATCCAGTTTCAAAGAAGGAACGTTTGTTACACAATTTGGACGTAGTCCGTGCTCTAAAATTCTATTTAGAGGCTACTAAAGATTTCAGACAAACATCTTCCTTGTTTGTTGTTTATTCTGGTAAAAGGAGAGGTCAAAAAGCGACTTCTACCTCTCTTTCCTTTTGGCTTAAAAGCATTATCCGATTGGCTTATGAGACTGCCGGACGGCAGCCTCCTGAAAGAATCACAGCTCACTCCACTAGGGCTGTGGCTTCCACATGGGCCTTCAAGAACGAGGCTTCTGTTGACCAGATATGTAAGGCAGCGACTTGGTCTTCACTGCACACTTTTGCCAAATTTTACAAATTTGATACTTTTGCTTCTTCGGAGGCTATTTTTGGGAGAAAGGTTTTGCAAGCCGTGGTGCCTTCCATTTAGGTGACCTGATTTGCTCCCTCCCTTCATCCGTGTCCTAAAGCTTTGGTATTGGTTCCCACAAGTAAGGATGACGCCGTGGACCGGACACACCAATGTTGGAGAAAACAGAATTTATGCTTACCTGATAAATTACTTTCTCCAATGGTGTGTCCGGTCCACGGCCCGCCCTGGTTTTTTAATCAGGTCTGATGAATTATTTTCTCTAACTACAGTCACCACGGTATCATATGGTTTCTCCTATATATATTTCCTCCTGTCCGTCGGTCGAATGACTGGGGTGGGCGGAGCCTAGGAGGGATCATGTGACCAGCTTTGCTGGGACTCTTTGCCATTTCCTGTTGGGGAAGAGAATATCCCACAAGTAAGGATGACGCCGTGGACCGGACACACCATTGGAGAAAGTAATTTATCAGGTAAGCATAAATTCTGTTTTTGTAGAAAGCCGCAAATCATACCCCTCATCTGAATTATTATTTTCCTCCTCGTCTTCATGATTACAGACAGGATAGTGTAATGTTCTATCGCTGCTGCTAGCTGGATCATCCGCTTGATGGAGGGGACCAATATGGTCTCTCATGCTCTGGAAAGTGAATGCAGCTGCATGGTCACTTTGATGCGTAGTAGGCTTGGAGCTTCTGCAGCAAAGTACTGTGAGCAGGCCATCAGCTTTGCTTGCCGCTGTGTCCGCACAGATCTCATGCAACCCCTCTGTGTTAGGCTGTAGAAATGATCTTCCAGGAGTTGCGCCATCATGGATTCCCAGGCTTCTAAAGTTTCCATTGTGGTGCTATCTTGGTCAAAGTCGCTAGACCATGCATATCCGTTCGATCGCTCACAATCTCTGGAGACACACCTAAGTGCAATAGGTTTCCGCTTTTAGCATATGTGGGGTATTTATAAATGCGTAAATCCTCTGTTTTATCAAGATAGAGCTAGGAGCTCTTCACAATCGTGTCCTGTTCCTTAGGTAGCTGGCTCCTCCCCCTCAAAGTCTATTTTTTACCGTGACTTTGCAAATGCTAGAGCGCAAACTTTTTACTTTTAACCCTTAATATGAGAGAGAGAATCTCCGAGCGCAAAAAAATGGCTTCTAGTGATTTTAGCACTCTAACGCAAGCGCAAACTAACGCTCCACTCGTAATCTAGCTCTGTGTGTTAATTTATTGCAAGAAAAAAATCTTGTAATTAGATGGTGTTTATGTCCCTTTACACAAGTATATATTTCCTTTAACTCGTATGTAGGTGACACGTAATTGTCTCACATTTTTACATGAGTAATCTTACAGCAGCATAATAGGAATTTATATGTAATTTATTTGTTCCCTATGATATGAGAGCTTATTTAAAATCTCTAACAGCATACTAATGACTTCTGTAATATCCTTTTCATAAGCCACTATGAAATAGATAGACAGAAATCATGCTATTTTAGTAGTTGCATTGTTGGAACCACTTGCCTGCTTACATACGCATTAAACAATATTACTATAATTAATATAAAAGTATTATGCTGTGGTGAAGTATTTTCTAATTGGATTACATGTGGCTTAGAAAGTAAGGTAATTTAAACCCTATGCAAATCACACACATTACAATAATATGATGTTAACATATTACTTTCAATACGTTACAATAATATGATGTTAACATATTACTTTCAATACGTTACAATAATATAATGTTAACATATTACTTTCATACCGTAGGTTAATTTCTCTAATATTTGCAGTCTACAAAGATTTTTTATTACAGGCACATTTATGCTTATTAGGTTTGCCTTGTATTTAAAAAAAAAAAGATTGCCATCATTAATTAATTGGTTGCAGATTTAGGTGTAGATGCATATTTTCTAATAGCAAATGCTACTGTTTATTGTATTGGAAATGCTGTTGCAAATATATTTGCTGACTTGATTCCAAGCTGTATATATAACCTGCATTATTGTGTTTGTGTAAGGTATGATTTTATTATATTCCCTACTTTAGTTTTTTTCTGGTATTTGCACATATTCAGAATCTTTCAATGATTTGTTTTATACATTTTGTTTTACTTAAAGTGAATGTAAATGTTCTCTCCTTTGAACGTACATCTTAATTCCTTTTTAGTATTTAATTCAATCCGACACTTTATTTTTTGCAAAAATTTCAAATAAATATATTTTTATTACCAATTTTCATCCATTTTATGGACCAGCTCGTCCCATCCGCAATTTTCTTATTTTATTGAATGTTACGTATACAGCGGTCCCACCCCCTGTTTACGTAGAGGCAATGGGGCCTATCTATCAAGCTGCGAATGGAGCTTGATGCCCCGTGTTTCTGGCGAGCCTGGAGGCTCGCCAGAAACAGCAGTTATGAAGCAGCGGTCACAAACACTGCTGCTCCATAACCTGTCCGCCTGCTCTGAGCAGGCGGACAGACATCGCCAGAAATCAACCTGATCGAGTACGATCGGGTTGATTGACACCCTCCTATTTTTTAGCATAAAATACCATATATAATAAAGTAATTTACTATTTGGTCACCCCTGACCCACCCAGCATGTAAGCCTATAAACCCAGCTGTTTTGTAGATCACTGTAGACCACCTTAATGTAAGCAGGACCCTCTACAAATTTGCTTTTCTTCTATAAAGGTAAGACGAGTCCACGGATTCATCCTTTACTTGTGGGATATTATCCTTCCCTACAAGAAGTGGCAAAGAGCACCACAGCAGAGCTGTCTATATAGCTCCTCCCTTAGCTCCACCCCCAGTCATTCTCTTTGCCTACTCTAAGTACTAGGAAGGGTAAAGTGAAAGAATTACAGCTCACTATACTTGAGCGGTGGCTTCCACATGGGCTTTTAAAAATGATGCTTCTGTTGAACAGATTTGTACGGCTGCGACTTGGTCTTCTCTTCATACCTTTTCCAAATTTTCCAAATTTGATACCTTTGCTTCTTCAGAGGCTGTTTTTTGGAAGAAAAGTTCTTAAAGCAGTGGTGCCTTCTGTTTAACTATCTGTCTTGTCCCTCCCGTTCATCCGTGTCCTGTAGCTTTGGTATTGTATCCCACAAGTAAAGGATGAATCCGTGGACTCGTCTTACCTTTATAGAAGAAAACTAAATTTATGCTTACCTGATAAATTAATTTCTTCTATGGTAAGACGAGTCCACGGCCCACCCTGTCATTTTAAGACAGATTATATTTTTTTGATTTAAACGCAGTCACCTCTGCACCTTGTAGTTTCTCCTTTCTCTTCCTGTACCTTCGGTCGAATGACATGGGGGTGGAGCTAAGGGAGGAGCTATATAGACAGCTCTGCTGTGGTGCTCTTTGCCACTTCCTGTAGGGAAGGATCATAACCCACAAGTAAAGGATGAATCCTTGGACTCGTCTTACCATAGAAGAAATCAATTTTTCAGGTAAGCATAAATTTAGTTTTTATATGTTACCTTTGCATATTATACCTATGTTTAAAGTGCTGCGGAATCTGTTGGCGCACTACAAATAAATGATAATAATGTTAATAATTTGGGCTTCTCAAAGGAAAAGTCTAGTCAAAATTAAACTTTAATGATTCAGATAAAGCAGCAATTTTAAACAACATTCTTATTTACTCCTATTATGATTTTTTCTTTGTTCTCTTGGTATCTTTATTTGAAAAAGCAAGAATGTAAGCATAGGAACCGGCCCATTTTTGGTTCAGCACCTGGGTAGCACTTTCTGATTGGTGTCTAAATGTTTCTAAATGCTCCTAACCGTACATTCAAATAAAGATACCAAGAGGACAAAGAAAAACTGATAATAGTAGTAAATTAGAAAGTTGTTTGAAATTGCATGCTCTATCTGAATCATGAACATTTAATTTTGACTAGACTATTCCTTTAAAGGGACAGTCTAGTCCAAAATAAACGTTCATGATTCAGATAGAGCATGTCATTTCTCCAACATTGGTGTGTCCGGTCCACTGCGTCATCCTTACTTGTGGGAATATCTCTTCCCCAACAGGAAATGGCAAAGAGTCCCAGCAAAGCTGTCCATATAGTCCCTCCTAGGCTCCGCCCACCCCAGTCATTCTCTTTGCCGTTGCACAGGCAACATCTCCACGGAGATGGTTAAGAGTATGTGGTGTTTAGTTGTAGTTTTTTTAATTCTACTATCAAGAGTTTGTTATTTTAAAATAGTGCTGGTATGTACTATTTACTCTGAAACAGAAAAAGATGAAGAGTTCTGTTTGTGAGAGGAAGATGATTTTAGCAGACAGTAACTAAATCGTTTGCTGTTTCCACATAGGACTGTTGAGATGAAGTAACTTCAGTTGGGGGAAACAGTTAGCAGACTTTTCTGCTTAAGGTATGACTAGCCATATTTCTAACAAGACTGTGTAATGCTGGAAGGCTGTCATTTCCCCTCATGGGGACCGGTAAGCCATTTTCTTAGTCTCAAACAGAATAAAGGGCTTAATATGGGCTATGAAACTGGTAGACACTTTTATGGGCAAAATCGATTGCTTTATTTGGGCATTTTATACATGTTTATGCTTGTAATTCACACTTATAAGCTTGGGGAACGTTTTTTAACGTCAGGCACTGTGTTAGACACCTTTCCAGTCAGGAAGGGCCTTCCCAGTTGTAGACTGAGCCTCATTTTCGCGCCATTAATGCGCAGTTACTTTTGAGAGCAAGACATGCAGATGCATGTGTGAGGATCTGAAAGTAGTTGGAAAAGTTCCTAGAAGGCTTCATCTGGTATCGTATTCCCCCCTGGGTTTGGTAAAGTCGCAGCAAAGGCTGTAGCTGGGACTGTAGAGGGGTTAAAACTGTAACCGGCTCCGGTTTCTTTATTTTAAGGGTTAAAGCTCTGAAAATTGGTGTGCAATACTTTGAATGCTTTAAGACACTGTGGTGAAAATTTGGTAAATTTTGAACAATTCCTTCATACTTTTTCACATATTCAGTAATAAAGTGTGCACTGTTTAAAATTTAAAGAGACAGTAACGGTTTTGTTTTAAAACGGTTTTTGTACTTTTTTGACAAGTTTAAGCCTGTTTAACATGTCTGCACCTTCAGATAAGCTATGTTCTATATGTTTGAAGATCAATGTGTGTCCCCCTTCAAAATTGTGTGATAATTGTGCCATAGCGTCCAAACAAAGTAAGGACAGTATTGCCACAGATAGTAAAGTTGCCCAAGATGATTCATCAGATGAAGGGAGTAGACATAGTTCTACATCATCTCCTTCTGTGTCTACACCAGTTTTGCCCACGCAGGAGGCCCCTAGTACTTCTAGCGCGCCAATGCTTATTACTATGCAACAATTAACGGCAGTAATGGATAACTCCATAGCAAATATTTTATCCAAAATGCCTGCATATCAGAGAAAGCGTGATTGCTCTGTTTTAAACACTGTAGAGCAGGAGGGCGCTGATGATAATTGCTCTGTCATACCCTCACACCAATCTGAAGGGGTCATGAGGGAGGTTTTGTCGGATGGGGAAATTTCAGATTCAGGTAAAATTTCTCAACAAGCAGAACCTGATGTTGTGACATTTAAATTTAAATTAGAGCATCTCCGAGCACTGCTTAAGGAGGTGTTATCTACTCTGGATGATTGTGACAACCTAGTCATTCCAGAAAAATTATGCAAGATGGACAAGTTCCAAGAGGTTCCGGTGCACCCTGACGCTTTTCCTATACCCAAGCGGGTGTCGGATATAGTGAATAAGGAGTGGGAGAAGCCCGGCATACCTTTTGTCCCCCCTCCAATATTTAAGAAATTATTTCCTATGGTCGACCCCAGAAAGGACTTATGGCAGACAGTCCCTAAGGTCGAGGGGGCAGTTTCTACTTTAAACAAGCGCACTACTATTCCTATCGAGGATAATTGTGCTTTCAAAGATCCTATGGATAAAAAATTGGAGGGTTTGCTTAAAAAGATTTTTGTACAGCAAGGTTACCTCCTGCAACCCATTTCGTGCATTGTTCCTGTCACTACAGCAGCGTGGTTCTGGTTCGAGGAACTAGAAAAGTCACTCAGTAGAGAGACTCCGTATGAGGAGGCTATGGACAGAGTTCACGCACTCAAGTTGGCTAATTCTTTTATTTTAGATGCCACTTTGCAACTAGCTAGATTAGCGGCGAAAAATTCAGGGTTTGCAATTGTGGCGCGCAGAGCGCTTTGGCTAAAGTCTTGGTCAGCGGATGTATCTTCCAAGACAAAATTACTTAATATCCCCTTCAAGGGTAAGACTCTCTTTGGGCCAGAATTGAAAGAGATTATTTCAGACATCACTGGGGGAAAGGGCCATGCCCTCCCACAAGATAGGCCTTTCAAAGCCAAGAATAAGTCTAATTTTCGTTCCTTTCGCAATTTCAGGAACGGACCGGCCTCTAACTCTGCATCCTCTAAACAAGAGGGTAATGCCTCTCAATCCAAACCAGCCTGGAAACCGACGCAAGGCTTGAACAAGGGTAAGCAGGCCAAGAAGCCTGCTGCTGCTAACAAAACAGCATGAAGGAGTAGCCCCCGATCCGGGACCGGATCTAGTAGGGGGCAGACTCTCTCTCTTTGCTCAGGCTTGGGCAAGAGATGTTCAGGATCCCTGGACACTAGAAATAGTTTCTCAGGGTTATCTTCTGGAATTCAAGGAACTACCCCCAAGGGGAAGGTTCCACATGTCTCACTTATCCTCAAACCAAATAAAGAGACAGGCATTCTTACATTGTGTAGAAGACCTGTTAAAGATGGGAGTGATACACCCAGTTCCAACGGCGGAACAAGGAATGGGATTTTACTCAAATCTGTTTGTAGTTCCCAAAAAAAGAGGGAACTTTCAGACCAATTCTGGATTTAAAGATCCTAAACAAATTTCTCAGAGTACCATCGTTCAAAATGGAAACCATTCGAACGATTCTACCCACCATCCAGGAAGGTCAATTTATGACTACCGTGGATCTAAAGGATGCGTATCTACATATTCCTATCCACAAAGAACATTATCAGTTCCTAAGGTTTGCCTTTCTGGACAAACATTACCAGTTTGTGGCCCTCCCATTCGGGTTAGCCACTGCTCCAAGGATTTTCACAAAGGTACTCGGATCCCTTCTAGCGGTTCTAAGACCAAGGGGCATTGCAGTAGTACCGTACTTGGACGACATTCTAATACAAGCGTCGTCTCTTTCAAAGGCAAAGGCTCACACAGACATCGTTCTGGCCTTTCTCAGATCTCACGGATGGAAGGTGAACATAGAAAAAAGTTCCCTGTCTCCATTGACAAGAGTTCCCTTCTTGGGAACAATAATAGATTCTTTAGAAATGAGGATTTTCCTGACAGAAGTCAGAAAGTCAAAACTTCTAAACGCTTGTCAAGTTCTTCATTCTATTCCTCGTCCTTCCGTAGCTCAGTGCATGGAAGTAGTAGGATTGATGGTTGCAGCAATGGACATAGTTCCTTTTGCTCGAATTCATCTAAGACCATTACAACTGTGCATGCTGAAACAGTGGAATGGGGACTATACAGACTTGTCTCCAGTGATTCAAGTAGATCAGAAGACCAGAGACTCACTCCGTTGGTGGCTAACCCTGGACCACCTGTCCCAGGGAATGAGCTTCCGCAGACCAGAGTGGGTCATCGTCACGACCGACGCCAGTCTAGTGGGCTGGGGTGTGCGGTCTGGAAATCCCTGAAGGCTCAGGGACTATGGTCTCGGGAAGAGTCTCTTCTCCCGATAAACATTCTGGAACTGAGAGCGATATTCAATGCTCTCAGGGCTTGGCCTCAACTAGCAAAGGCCAGATTCATAAGATTCCAATCAGACAACATGACGACTGTTGCTTATATCAATCATCAGGGGGGAACAAGTGACCAAAATAATAAAATGGGCAGAGGATCACTCCTGCCACCTATCTGCGATCCACATCCCAGGTGTGGAAAACTGGGAGGCGGATTATCTGAGTCGTCAGACATTCCATCCGGGGGAGTGGGAACTCCACCCGGAGATCTTTGCCCAGTTGACTCAATTATGGGGCATTCCAGATATGGATCTGATGGTGTCTCGTCAGAACTTCAAGGTTCCTTGCTACGGGTCCAGATCCAGGGATCCCAAGGCGACTCTAGTAGATGCACTAGTAGCGCCTTGGACCTTCAACCTAGCCTATGTGTTTCCACCGTTTCCTCTCATTCCCAGACTGGTAGCCAGGATCAAGCAGGAGAGGGCCTCGGTGATCTTGATAGCTCCTGCGTGGCCACGCAGGACTTGGTATGCAGACCTGGTGAATATGTCATCGGCTCCACCATGGAAGCTACCTTTGAGACAGGATCTTCTAGTACAAGGTCCATTCGAACATCCAAATCTAGTTTCCCTCCAGCTGACAGCTTGGAAATTGAACGCTTGATTCTATCAAAGCGTGGGTTTTCAGATTCTGTGATAGATACTCTAGTTCAAGCCAGAAAACCGGTAACTAGAAAAATTTACCATAAAATATGGAAAAGATATATCTGCTGGTGTGAATCCAAGGGATTCTTATGGAATAAGATCAAAATCCCTAAGATCCTTTCCTTTCTACAAGAGGGTTTGGATAAAGGATTATCAGCGAGTTCTCTAAAGGGACAGATTTCTGCTTTATCTGTCTTATTACACAAACGACTGGCAGCTGTGCCAGATGTTCAAGCATTTGTTCAGGCTCTGGTTAGGATCAAGCCTGTTTACAGACCTTTGACTCCTCCCTGGAGTTTAAATCTAGTTCTTTCAGTTCTTCAAGGGGTTCCGTTTGAACCTCTACATTCCATAGATATTAAGTTGTTATCTTGGAAAGTTTTGTTTTTGGTTGCTATTTCTTCTGCTAGAAGAGTTTCTGAGTTATCTGCTCTGCAGTGTTCTCCGCCCTATCTGGTGTTCCATGCAGATAAGGTTGTTTTGCGTACTAAGCCTGGTTTTCTTCCAAAGGTTGTTTCTAACAAAAATATTAACCAGGAGATAGTTGTTCCTTCTTTGTGTCCGAATCCAGTTTCAAAGAAGGAACGTTTGTTACACAATTTATACGTAGTCCGTGCTCTAAAATTCTATTTAGAAGCTACAAAAGAGTTCAGACAAACTTCTTCTCTGTTTGTCGTCTATTCTGGTAAAAGGAGAGGTCAAAAAGCGACTTCTACCTCTCTTTCTTTTTGGCTTAAAAGCATCATCCGATTGGCTTACGAGACTGCCGGACGGCAACCTCCGGAAAGAATCACAGCTCACTCCACTAGGGCTGTGGCTTCCACATGGGCCTTCAAGAACGAGGCTTCTGTTGATCAGATATGTAAGGCAGCGACTTGGTCTTCACTGCACACTTTTGCCAAATTTTACAAATTTGATACTTTTGCTTCTTCGGAGGCTATTTTTGGGAGAAAGGTTTTGCAAGCCGTGGTGCCTTCTGTTTAGGTAACCTGATTTGCTCCCTCCCTTCATCCGTGTCCTAAAGCTTTGGTATTGGTTCCCACAAGTAAGGATGACGCCGTGGACCGGACACACCAATGTTGGAGAAAACAGAATTTATGCTTACCTGATAAATTACTTTCTCCAACGGTGTGTCCGGTCCACGGCCCGCCCTGGTTTTTTAATCAGGTTTGATGAATTATTTTCTCTAACTACAGTCACCACAGCACCTATAGTTTCTCCTGTTTTTTTCCCTCCTGTCCGTCGGTCGAATGACTGGGGTGGGCGGAGCCTAGGAGGGACTATATGGACAGCTTTGCTGGGACTCTTTGCCATTTCCTGTTGGGGAAGAGATATTCCCACAAGTAAGGATGACGCTGTGGACCGGACACACCGTTGGAGAAAGTAATTTATCAGGTAAGCATAAATTCTGTTTTTAAACAACTTTCGACAGTTTTTCACCACTAGGGGGCGTTAGTTCATGTGTGCCATATAGATAACACTGTGCTCATGCACATGGAGTTACTTAGTAGTCAGCATTGATTGGCTAAAATGCAAGCCTGTCAAAAGAACTGAAATAAGGGGGCAGTTTGCAGAGGCTTAGATGCAAGGTTATCACAGAGGTAAAAAGTGTTTTAAGTGTTGGTTATGCAAAACTAGGGAATGAGTAATTAATGGATTATCTATCTTTTAAAACAATTAAAATTCTGGTATAGATTGTCCCTTTAAGGTGCAAAATGTCACCATTAATGTCACTGTAAAATATATATATATGGGTTCATTGTATATCCTATATCCCTTTTTTCTCTCTCAGGGATATCCTTTTCAGCCAGATTTATGACAAGCTGAGTGAGAACTGTGTGGCCAAGGGAGTGTTCTTGGAGTGTTTAGAGCAGTACCTACTACGCGACCAGCTCCCTGGGCTTACTGCGCATGTCATGAAAGATCTGCTTCAACATTTCCAAGACCGAGGTCTGATGGACAGTGTAGAGGCCTGCATTATACACATGGACATCACCAGTCTGGACATACAGCAGGTGAGCTCTACACACAGAGGTGGCCTATTTAGCAGTAGCGGACCTAATCAACAGAGGACCCTGGTGCAATTTTTTTTTTTGGTCCCCCCCCAATGGTAACTCTGTATTAAGCAAAGGTAAGCCATTGTACCTGTTGCACCAATGGTAGCTCTGCCCCGGCTATGTGGAGGAACCATGAGTGTCTTAATCAATGTTTTTCTTTATCTGTAATCCCTTTCCATTTTCTTTTATAATTCTTTATCTATTATTCTTTCTCTCTGGCATATATGTTGCAGTTGAAATTCACTGGGCAAAAATGTAACAAAGTTGTATATTTCAATCACAGATAGTCTGCATATCTCACTGAGTAGAGACAATGCAGGACAAACTACAAATCCAGTTGAGATTTGTTTTTTGGAATCCTAAATGTTATTTTGTGTTGTAAGGTTTCAGTAATTGTAAACAATTTGTTACTTTTTTGTTCTCATCTCATAAGTCTTCAAAATATGAGACAAATAATATGTAGGAAACTAGAAGTGAATACAAATCACATTGCACTATTGTATTTTGATTGTATTCACTTCAACTGGAGATCTTTAGTAGTGCTAGGTGCTACCTTCTAAATTTCCAACATAATATGGCTCCCCATGTTTCCCTGCAATTGCTTTGACTCTTGCTTTCCATGGGGTAGATTTACCAAAGGTCAAGCGGACATGATTCTCTGTAGCTACACTGTCAGCATTTAACATTGCACAAGCATTTCTGGTGAAATGCTTGTGCAATGCCGCCCCCTGTTCACTCGCAGCCAATCGGCCGCTAACAGGGGCCGTCAATCATCCCGATCGTATTATGTCCACTGCTTCTTGACTTCCGTTTCTGGTGGACCAGAAATGATGGGGCCTTGATGCAGCATACACTGCTTAATAAATCGACCCCCCATGTCTTTTCTGTTTGTGTATCACTTGCTCTGTGCCTTGCTTTCCCTGTTTCACCAGCTGTCTGTCTCTCCTCTTTGTATATTTCTTGAATAACAGGTCAGGTGGGTAGATGGCCAATCACCATTTAAGTGAGTCGTAATATTTCCCAGAAGTCTTAAGGGTGTGGGAAAACCCATACCTACATATACACCCCCCCCTTCCCTATTAAGTCGGTTTATAGATTTCCAAGCAAGAATACATTTAAAGAATGTAAAAATAAATGTAAACCAGAAACAGCTCTTAGGGGAAAAATCATGTTACCAAATATTGTACCAAGCAGGGTGGGGATCTATATTCTACTTTGAGTGGGGAAAAAATATTGATTTAACAGTTAGTACAAATCTGATTATGTTGCTCACGGTTCATCTCTCTTAATAGGCAACTAACTTGATCTTAGTGTCCCTTCTGCATTTTATAAAGTACATTTAGGTATGTCTCTTGCCCATTAAGACTCTGTATGATCTTATCTTTCTTTGTCTTGAGTTGGTTTTCATCATTTTGAGACATGTCTCTTGTGTCTTGTTTAGATTGTACACATGTGCTGGGAGCACAGACTGTATGATGCCATGATCTATGTATACAACAGCGGAACTAATGATTTTATCAGCCCTATGGAGGTAATGAAGACACATCTTCTTGTAATGTGTTGGGGATAACATTCGACATGAGTTGAGAATAACAAGGGGTGTAGTAGTTGGTATAGTAGCCATAACACATTGTTTATATTATTGTTATTTTTTTTAATACAGAAACTTTTCAAAGCCATCTCTACACCCATCAGTTCTGGAAAAGCTTTGACAGGTATGAATGTAGCATCTAGCAGTGTACCCTTACTAACAAATCCTTGTTAGCTTTACAAAATGACAGTTTAAATGCTCCTACTTCTCTATTTCGACAACCACATAAAAATGCTGGTGAATTCTTTAAATTGTCATCTTCAATTAATGATGATAAGCAGATGTTATTTTTCTGTAAGAATCTCAAAGAACTAAAAAGGGCAGATGTGAGGGACAGAAGTCACCTTTATTTCTCTTGTAAGGTGTATCCAGTCCACGGATCATCCATTACTTGTGGGATATTCTCATTCCCAACAGGAAGTTGCAAGAGGACACCCACAGCAGAGCTGTGATATAGCTCCTCCCCTAACTGTCATAGCCAGTCATTCTCTTGCAACTCTCAACAAGCTAGGATGTTGTAGGAGAGAGTGGTTAAATATAGTTAGTTTATTTTCTTCAATCAAAAGTTTGTTATTTTTAAATAGTACCGGAGTTGTGCTATTTTATCTCAGGCAGTAAATAGAAGAAGAATCTGCCTGAGGTTTCTATGATCTTAGCAGGTTGTAACTAAGATCCATTGCTATTCTCACATATGTCTGAGGGGATTACACAGATGAGGTAACTTCAGCGAGAGAATGGCGTGCAGTTTATTCTGCTATCAGGTATGTGCAGTTATAATTTTTTCTAGAGATGGAAAACGCTAGAAAATGCTGCTGATACCGGATTAATGTAAGTTAAGCCTGAATACAGTGATTTAATAACGACTGGTATCATGCTTACTCCCAGGGGTAATACCCTTATGATATTGCAATATAAACGTTTGCTGGCATGTTTAATCGTTTTTATATATGCATTGGTGATAAAACTTTATTGGGGCCTAGTTTTTTCCACATGGCTGGCTTAAATTTTGACTAGAAACAGTTTTACTGAGGCTTTCCACTGTTATAGTATAAAAGTTACAGTTGGTGCAGTTAAAATTACAAACTGTGACATCCAGCTTCCCTCAGGAGTCCCCTGTATGCTATAGGACATCTCTAAAGGGCTCAAAGGCTTTCCAAAGTCGTTTATTGGGGAAGGTAGGATCACAGCTTGCTGTGGCAGTTGGTTGTGACTGTTTAAAAAAAAAAAAAAAAAAAAAAGTCTATTTCGTTTTTTTTATCCGTTTTTTGATTAATGGGTTAATCATCCATTTGCAAGTGGATGCAATGCTCTGCTAGCCTATTGCATACACTATAAAAATTTCGTTTGATTTACTGCATTTTTTCACTGTTTTTAAAATTCTGACAAAATTTGTTTCTCTTAAAGGCACAGTACCGTTTTTTATATTTGCTTGTTTTGATTTAAAGTGTTTTCCAAGCTTGCTAGTCTCATTGCTAGTCTGTATAAACATGTCTGACATAGAAGAAACTCCTTGTTCATTATGTTTAAAAGCCATGGTGGAACCCCCTCCTAGAATGTGTACCAAATGTACTGATTTCATTTTATGCAATAAAGATCATATTCTGTTTTTAAAAAAATTATCACCAGAGGAATCTGACGAGGGGAAAGTTATGCCGACTAACTCTCCCCAAGTGTCAGACCCTTTGACTCCCGCCCAAGGGACTCACGCTCAAATGGCGCCAAGTACATCTAGGGCGCCCATAGCGTTTACTTTACAAGACATGGCGGCTGTCATGGATAATACACTGTCAGCGGTATTAGCCAGACTACCTGAACTTAGAGGTTAGCGAGATAGCTCTGGGGTGAGACAAAATGCAGAGCATACTGACGCTTTAAGAACCATGTCTGATACTGCCTCACAATATGCAGAAGCTGAGGAAGGAGAGCTTCAGTCAGTGGGTGATGTTAATGACTCAGGAAAGATACCTGATTCTAATATTTCTACATTTAAATTTAAGCTTGAACACCTCCACGTGTTACTTAGGGAGGTTTTAGCTGCTCTGAATGACTGTGATACCATTGCAGTGCCAGAGAAATTTTGTAGACTGGATAAATGCTTTGCAGTGCCGGTGTGTACTGATGTTTTTCCAATACCTAAAAGGTTTACAGAAATTATTAATAAGGAATGGGATAGACCAGGTGTGCCGTTCTCTTCCCCTCCTATTTTTAGAAAAATGTTTTCCAATAGACGCCACCACACGGGACTTATGGCAGACCCTAAGGTGGAGGGAGCAGTTTCTACTCTAGCAAAGCGTACTACTATCCCTGTCGAGGACAGTTGTGCTTTTTTAGAGCCAATGGATAAAAAATTAGAAGGTTACCTTAAGAAAATATTTATTCAACAAGATTTTATCCTACAGCCCATTGCATGCATTGCCCCTGTCACTGCTGCTGCGGCGTACTGGTTTGAGTCTCTGAAAGAGGCTTTACAGGTAGAGACTCCATTGGATGACATACTTGGCAAACTTAGAGCACTTAAGCTAGCCAATTATTTTATTTCTGATGCCATTGTTCATTTGAATAAACTAACGGCTAAGAATTCTGGTTTTGCTATACAGGCGCGCAGAGCGCTATGGCTTAAATCATGGTCAGCTGACGTGACTTTAAAATCTAAGCTACTTAACATACCCTTCAAGGGGCAGACCCTATTCGGGCCTGGTTTGAAGGAGATTATTGCTGATATCACGGGAGGAAAAGGTTGTGCCCTTCCTCAGGACAGGTCCAAATCTAGGGCCAAACAGTCTAATTTTCGTGCCTTTCGAAACTTCAAGGCAGGTGCGGCATCAACTTCCTCTAATAATAAACAAGAGGGAACTTTTGCTCAATCCAAGACGGTTTGGAGACCAAACCAGACCTGGAAAAAAGGTAAGCAGGTCAAAAAGCCTGCTGCTGCCTCTAAGACAGCATGAAGGAACGACCCCCTATCCGGTAACGGATCTAGTAGGGGGCAGACTTTCACTCTTCGCCCAGGCGTGGGCAAGAGATGTTCAGGATCCCTGGGCGTTGGAAATTATATCCCAGGGATATCTTCTGGACTTCAAAGCTTCCCCCCCAAAAGGGAGATTTCACCTTTCACAATTATCTGCAAACCAGATAAAGAGTGAGGCATTCTTACACTGTGTACAAGACCTCCTAGTTATGGGAGTGATCCATCCAGTTCCAAAGGAGGAACAGGAACAGGGTTTTTACTCAAATCTGTTTGTGGTTCCCAAAAAAGAGGGAACCTTCAGACCGATTTTGGATCTAAAGATCTTAAACAAATTCCTCAAAGTTCCGTCGTTCAAGATGGAAACTATTCATACCATCCTACCACTGATCCAGGAGGGTCAATATATGACTACAGTGGATCTAAAGGATGCTTATCTTCACATTCCGATACACAAAGATCATCATCGGTTTCTCAGGTTTGCCTTTCAAGACAGGCATTACCAGTTGTAGCTCTTCCCTTTGGATTAGCTACAGCCCCAAGAATCTTTACAAAGGTTCTAGGGTCGCTTTTGGCGGTCCTAAGGCCGCGGGGCATAGCAGTAGCCCCTTATTTAGACGACATCCTGATACAGGCGTCAAACTTCCAAATTGCCAAGTCTCATACGGACGTAGTACTGGCATTTCTGAGGTCGCATGGGTGGAAAGTGAACGAGGAAAAGTGTTCTCTATCCCCACTCACAAGAGTTTCCTTTCTAGGGACTCTGATAGATTCTGTAGAAATGAAAATGTACCTTGACGGAGTCCAGGTAATCAAAGCTTCTAAATTCCTGTCGGGTTCTTCATTCCATTCCGCGCCCTTTGGTGGCTCAGTGTATGGAAGTAATCGGCTTAATGGTAGCGGCAATGGACATAGTGCCGTTTACACGCTTACATCTCAGACCGCTGCAACTATGCAGACTCAGTCAGTGGAGCGGGGATTACACAGATTTGGCCCCTCAACTGAATCTGGACCAAGAGACCAGGGATCCTCTTCCCTGGTGGCTATCTCGGGTCCATCTGTCCAAAGGTATGACCTTCGCAGGCCAGATTGGACTATTGTAACAACAAATGCCAGCCTTCTAGGTTGGGGTGCAGTCTGGAACTCCCTGAAGGCTCAGGGATCGTGGACTCAGGAGGAGTCTCTCCTTCCAATAAATATTCTGGAACTAAGAGCGATATTCAAGGCTCAGTTAGCAACTCTGAGGTACATCAGATTTCAGTCGGTCAACATCACGACTGTAGCTTACATCAACCATCGAGGGGGAACAAGAAGTTCCCTAGAGATGTTAGAAGTTTCAAAAATAATTCACTGGGCAGAGATTCACTCTTGCCACCTATCAGCTATCCATATCCCAGGTGTAGAGCACTGGGAGGCGGATTTTCTAAGTCGTCAGACTTTTCATCCGGGAGAGTGGGAACTCCATCCGGAGGTATTTGCACAACTGATTCTCCGTTGGGGCAAACCAGAACTGGATCTCATGGCGTCTCGCCAGAACGCCAAGCTTCCGTGTTACGGATCCAGGTCCAGGGATCCCAAGGCGACACTGATAGATAATCTAGCAGCGCCCTGGTCTTTCAACCTGGCTTATGTGTTTCCACCGTTTCCTCTGCTCCCTCGACTGATTGCCAAGATCAAGCAGGAGAGAGCATCGGTGATTCTGATAGCACCTGCGTGGCCACGCAGGACCTGGTATGCAGATCTAGTGGACATGTCATCCTTTCCACCATGGTCTCTGCCTCTGAGACAGGACCTTCTACTTCAGGGTCCTTTCAACCATCCAAATCTAATTTCTTTGAGGCTGACTGCCTGGAGATTGAATGCTTGATTTTATCAAAGCGTGGCTTCTCCGAGTCAGTTATTGATACCTTAATACAGGCACGAAAGCCTGTCACCAGGAAAATTTACCATAAGGTATGGCGTAGATATCTTTATTGGTGTGAATCCAAGGGTTACTCATGGAGTAAGGTCAGGATTCCTAGGATTTTATCTTTTCTCCAAGAATGTTTGGAAAAAGGATTGTCAGCTAGTTTCTTAAAGGGACAGATTTTTGCTCTGTCTATTCTTTTGCACTAGCGTCTGGCAGATGTTCCAGACGTTCAGGCATTTTGTCAGGCTTTAGTTTGAATCAAGCCTGTGTTTAAACCTGTTGCTCCACCATGGAGCTTAAACTTGGTTCTTAAGGTTCTTCAAGGAGTTCCGTTTGAACCTCTTCATTCCATAGATATCAAACTTTTATCTTGGAAAGTTTTTTTTTTTTTGGTAGCTATTTCCTCGGCTCGTAGAGTCTCTGAGCTATCTGCCTTACAATGTGATTCTCCTTATCTGATTTTTCATACGGATAAGGTAGTCCTGCGTACCAAACCTGGGTTCTTACCTAAGGTGGTATCTAACAAGAATATCAATCAAGAGATTGTGGTTCCATCCTTGTGTTACACAATCTGGACGTGGTCTGTGCTTTAAAGTTTTACTTACAAGCTACTAAAGATTTTCGTCAAACATCTGCTTTGTTTGTTGTCTACTCTGGACAGAGGAGAGGTCAAAAGGCTTTGGCAACCTCTTTTTCTTTTTGGCTAAGAAGCTTAATCCGCTTAGCCTATGAGACTGCTGGACAGCAGCCTCCTGAAAGGATTACAGCTCATTCCACTAGAGCTGTGGCTTCCACTTGGGCCTTTAAAAATGAGGCTTCTGTTGAACAGATTTGCAAGGCGGCGACTTGGTCTTCGCTTCATACTTTTTCAAAATTTTACAAATTTGATACTTTTGCTTCTTCGGGGGCTATATTTGGGAGAAAGGTTTTACAGGCAGTGGTTCCTTCCATTTAAGTTCCTGCCTTGTCCCTCCCTTCATCCGTGTACTTTAGCTTTGGTATTGGTATCCCACAAGTAATGGATGATCCGTGGACTGGATACACCTTACAAGAGAAAACACAATTTATGCTTACCTGATAAATTTATTTCTCTTGTGGTGTATCCAGTCCACGGCCCGCCCTGTCATTTTAAGGCAGGTAATTTTTAAATTTAAACTACAGTAACCACTACACCCTATGGTTCCTCCTTTCTCGGCTTGTTTTCGGTCGAATGACTGGCTATGACAGTTAGGGGAGGAGCTATATTACAGCTCTGCTGTGGGTGTCCTCTTGCAACTTCCTGTTGGGAATGAGAATATCCCACAAGTAATGGATGATCCGTGGACTGGATACACCACAAGAGAAATAAATTTATCAGGTAAGCATAAATTGTGTTTTCTCAAGCACAGCAGGTCTTTTAATTATTATAAAAATGATGGAGTATGACTGCCAGTTTAACTCCTAGGTTGCATCCCTAAGCATCCTGTCTATCAGAGGTTGATTACCTGTGACTATTATCATTTGCATAGTCCTAGTATTAAGATGATGACTTTGAATCAAATTGAGCACATAACCAATCTTTCCCTGTTCTACAGATAATGCCCCAGTCTCTACTTCCTATAAGCCCAACAATGTTCCCTACTCCAAATGCACTTTTTCTCATAACCAGCCCATAGATTGCGTTATCCTATAATATAAAAGGCCAAGTGTGTTTGTCCGAAGCTGTCATGCGCAGTAGAGACAGCACGAGGACAAACACACCTGGCCTTAGAGTCCCTAGCTGATCTGCTGTTTGCAGCCGATGCAGGCAGAAGTGGGCGGGGCCGGGCTTGAGCGGGGGCATGGCCTGGCGTGACCAGGCATTATGGGGGCGGGGCCAGGTGCGGTTGTGCACGTGAGATAGAGGGGAGAGAGATAGAGAGGGGGAGAGAACAAAAGAGATGGGAAAGAGCTAAAGATAGGATAAAAGAGAGGGGAAAGAGCAAGAGAGGGGGGAGAGAGAGCAAAATAGAGGGGGAGAGACAAAATAAGAGGGCGAAAGAGAGAAAGCAAAAGAGAGGGGAAGAGAGAGAGCAAAAGAAAAGAGGGGGAGAGAGGGGGGAGAAAGAGCAATAGAGAGGGGGAGAGAGCAATAGAGAGGGGGAGAGAGCAATAGAGAGGGGGAGAGAGAGAGCAAAATAGAGGGATGGAGAGAGAGCGCAAACGAGAGGGGAGAGAGAGAGCAAAAGAGAGGGGGGAGAGAGAGCAAAAGAGAGGGGAGAGAGAGAGCGCAAAGAGAGGGGGGAGAGAGAGAGAGCAAAAGAGAGGGGGAGGGAGAGAGAGCAAGGGGTAGGACCGCTGTACTGCAAAAAATAAAAGGGGAGAGAGAGCAATAGAGAGGGGGAGAGAGCAATAGAGAGGGGGAGAGAGAGAGCAAAATAGAGGGATGGAGAGAGAGCGCAAACGAGAGGGGAGAGAGAGAGCAAAAGAGAGGGGGGAGAGAGAGCAAAAGAGAGGGGAGAGAGAGAGAGCGCAAAGAGAGGGGGGAGAGAGCACAAAAGAAAGGGGAGAGAGAGCTCAAAAGAGAGGGGGGAGAGAGTGAAAAAGAGAGGGGGGAGAGAGCGCAAAAGAGAGGGGAGAGAGAGCGCAAAAGAGAGGGGGGGAGAGAGAGAGCGCAAAAGAGAGAGGGGAGAGAGAGAGCGCAAAAGAGAGGGGAGAGAGAGAGCGCAAAAGAGAGGGGGGGAGAGAGAGCGCAAAAGAGGGGGAGAGAGAGAGCGCAAAAGAGAGGAGGAGAGAGAGAGAGCAAAAGAGAGGGGGAGGGAGAGAGAGCAAGGGGTAGGACCGCTGTACTTCAAAAAATGGCCCGTGTGAACGGGCTTTAGGACTAGTACATAATAATGCATTATTCTTTCCTTGCTTAAATGGACAGTAAATACCTGGAGCATTTAATATTAAAGCTTTAGTTATGTATAGAAAAAAAACTTTGCAGTTTAAATGTACAAATGTACAGTTTTTATAAAATACATTTTTGAAAATTGCAGATTTTCTCATTTTCAGCTGCCAATGTCCCCTATAGTCTATCCCTGGGGTAGGTGGAGTTACAAGGTGTTTACTGTCCCTTTAAGTTCTCTACTTTTAATGCTGCTACCTATAATATTGTTTGCTCTCCTTAGTTTTACTAGTATTAGCTGTGTTCTTGTATATCGTACATCCCTTCAATACCTTTACATACATTATTATTTTCTGTTGTTTTATTTTTTTTTGCCTGGCTCTTAACCGTGCCATTTCCTTCAATATCTTCATCCATGTAGCCGGTTTTTGTTCTATACTGTTTTTCCTTCTCACATTAATAATACATTTGTGATCTTTTATCCACACGGAGAAGTAGGGGCCTATTTAACAAAGGTCTGTCGGACCTGATCCGACAGTGCAGATCAGGTCCGACAGACCTCGCTGAATGCGGAGAGCTGCTGGTGCAACGCTGCCCCCTGCAGATTCGCGGCCAATCAGAGGGGTGTCAATCAACCCGATCGTACTCGATCGGGTTGAATTGCGGCAATGTCTGTCCGCCTGCTCAGAGCAGACAGACAGGTTATGGAGCAGCGGTCTTTAGGGCCAGAAACACGGGCCCTCAAGCTCCATCCGGAGCTTGATAAATGGGCCCCCTAGACTCTTCCTTGAGGATAATGTCTACAAAAACCTCACCTACAAATTATATCACTTCCCATGGCTTCAGTTTTGGGTTTTTTACTACTTAAGGGAAGTTGAATAAAGAAGCTCTTCTCCAAAGATTGTATTCATTTTGTTTTACAGATGAAGTTTGTTAAATAACATTAGAGATCTCAGTTTCAGAACTGTGAAACGGCCTCTTACAGCTTTAGCTCCCAAAATGTTCTGCTGTTTCAATTGAATATGAAACTATTCTCCATTAATTAAAAATGGCTTCATTCATAGGAGGTTACACCCAATTTGCTAAAAAAATAAATTAAAAAATGACTTAATGTCATCCCTAGATGATTTGCTGGATTGTGGGTTTCTTCTTGGTTTCCATTTTATGATAATTATTTTGCAACTTAAAAATTAAATAAATAAATAGTTACTAAAATGTTGGGGTTTTTTTGTGGTCTCTTTCTCTTGCAAGGTGTATCCAGTCCACGGATTCATCCTTACTTGTGGCATATTCTCATTCCCTACAGGAAGTGGCAAAGAGAGCACACAGCAGAGCTGTCCATATAGCTCCCCCTCTAGCTCCTCCCCCAGTCATTCTCTTTGCCGCTCTAACAGATAGGGCATCTCCACGGGAGGGTAAAGTGAATGTGGTGTTAGATTTGTAGTTTTATATCTTCAATCAAAAGTTTGTTATTTTTAAATAGTACCGGTTTGTGCTATTTACTCTCTGGCAGAAATTTGATGAAGAATTCTGCTGAGAGGAAAATGATTTTAGCATGTTGTAACTAAAATCCATTGCTGTTCCCACACAGGACTAAGGAGTACCAGAAAACTTCAGTTGGGGGGAACAGTTTGCAGGCTTAACTGCTTTGAGGTATGTTTCAGTCATCTTTTTTCTAGTCAAGACAAGATAATGCTAGAAGACTGACAAGAATCCCCATGTGGGAAGGGTAAGCCATGTTCTGAGACTTAGTATAGAACTAGAGGCTTATTTAAGAGGGCTCAATAGATTGGTGATCACTTTTGCAGGGCAATCGATTATTTTAATTAACAAAATACTCTTTAATGACACTTTTAAAGCACTTTTGGTGTGGTTATTGGGGTTTTTATTCCACATGGCATTATTTTTAGTCACCTAAATTGGGTTCTGAAGGCCCCACAGCTCCGGAGTGGAGTGGGAGGGGCCTAATTTCGCGCCTCAGTTGCGCAGTTTATTCTGACAGATTTCCTTGCATGTTGCTTCACATGGGTCCAGAGACTGCTTGAGGACTTCAACAGGCTTGCTTTTCTCAAATCCAATCCCTAAGGGAAGGTAGGGCCACAGCAGGCTGCTGTGGCAAGGTGCTGTAGTTTATTAACTGGTTGTTTGCTTTAGGCGGCTCCGGTTTGTGCATTAAAGGGTTAATCAGGCCGAAACTTGCTGTGCAATCATATCGAAGCATTAGGCACATACTGTAAAAATTTCAAGAGATTTGGTTCATTTTTCACCGTTTTGTAAAATTGTGTGCGCTTTTATTTTCTTAAAGGCACAGTACCATTTATTGCAAATAGTTTTTTTTACTGATAAAGTGTTTTTCCAAGCCTGCTTGTGGAAAATACTAATCTGTTAAACATGTCTTACACTAAGGAAAAGCCTTGCTCTATGTGTTCAGAAGCCATGGTGGAACCCCCACTCAAAATGTGTCCCAAGTGCACTAATGTGTCTATACACTTTAAAGATCATATTATGTCACTTAAAAATATAGCCCTAGATGATTCTTTGACTGAAGGTAATGAGGATAGTCCGCCTTCCTCTCCCCATGTGTCATCACTAGTTACGCCCGCTCAAGCGATACCTAGTACCTCTAGTGCATTGGCACCTATTACATTGCAACAAACTTGTGGCCTTTCTATCCAAACTGCCAGTTTTCCCTAAAAAGCGTGATAGTTCTGTCTTGAGAACAGATGAGGAGCAGTCGGAAGCTTTGGGAGGTTTATCTGATGTACCCTCACAACACTCTGAAGTAGGGGCAAGGGATGTAATGTCTGAGGGAGAAATTTCTGACTCAGGAAAAGTTTCTCAGCGGGCAGAATCAGATTCACTAGCGTTTAAGTTTAAATTGGAACACCTCCGCGTACTGCTTAGGGAGGTTTTATCAACTCTGGATGATTGTGACCCTATGGTGGTCCCAGAGAAATTGTGTAAAATGGACAAATATCTAGAAGTACCTGTATACACTGATGCGTTTCCAATCCCTAAGAGGGTGGGGGCTATTGTTGCTAGGGAGTGGGAGAGACCAGGTGTACCTTTTGTTCCCCCCCTATCTTTAAGAAAATGTTCCCCATAACTGATCCCAGGCGGGACGCGTGGCAGTCGGTCCCTAAGGTAGAGGGGGCAGTTTCAACACTATCCAAGCGCACACACTTACCAATTGAAGACAGTTGTGCTTTCAAAGATCCTATGGATAAAAAATTAGAAGGTTTACTAAAGAAAATATTTGTTCAACAAGGTTTCCTTCTCCAACCTATTGCCTGAATTATTCCTGTAACTACTGCAGCGGCTTTTTGGTTTGAGGCGCTGGAGGAGTCGCTCCAGAGGGAGACTTCATATGACGAAGTCATGGATAGAATTAATGCTCTAAAACTGGCTAATTCTTTTATCACAGATGCCGCTTTGCAATTAGCTAAGTTAGCAGCGAAAAATTCTGGTTTTGCCATTATGGCGCGCAGAGCGCTTTGGCTCAAGTCATGGTCGGCCGATGTGTCGTCCAAAACAAAATTGCTAAATATTCCTTTCAAGGGAAAGACCCTTTTCGGGCCCGTGTTGAAAGAGATTATTTCGGATATCACTGGGGGAAAGGGCCATGCCCTCCCGCAAGATAGGCCTTTTAAGGCTAAAAACAAGGCTAATTTTCGTTCCTTTCGCAACTTCAGGAGCGGTCCTGCTTCAACCTCTGCAACCGCAAAGCAAGAGGGTAACGCTTCACAGCCCAAGGCAACCTGGAAGCCTTTGCAGGGCTGGAACAAGGGTAAACAGGCCAAAAAGCCTGCGGTTTCTACTAAGACAGCATGAAGGGGTAGCCCCCGATCCGGGACCAGATCTGGTAGGGGGCAGACTCTCTCTCTTTGCCCAGGCTTGGGCAAGAGATGTTTCCGATCCCTGGGCATTAGACATCATTGCTCAGGGATATCTTCTAGAATTCAAGGACTCTTCTCCAAGGGGGAGGTTCCACATTTCTCGTCTGTCTACAGACCAGACAAAGAAAGAGGCGTTCTTACGCTGTGTAGAAGATCTACTCAAGATGGGAGTGATATATCCAGTTCCAATTACAGAACAAGGACTGGGTTTTTACTCAAACCTGTTTGTGGTTCCCAAAAAGGAAGGAACTTTCAGGCCAATCCTGGATCTAAAAATTCTAAACAAATTCCTCAGAGTTCCATCATTCAAAATGGAGACCATTCGGACAATCTTACCGATGATCCAGGAAGGTCAATATATGACTACCGTGGATCTAAAGGATGCGTACCTTCATATTCCTATCCACAAAGATCACCATCAGTTCCTAAGGTTCGCTTTTCTGGACAAGCATTACCAGTTCGTGGCCCTTCCTCTCGGGTTGGCCACCGCTCCCAGAATTTTCACAAAAGTGCTAGGGTCCCTTCTAGCGGTACTAAGACCGCGGGGCATTGCAGTAGCACCTTATCTGGACGACATCTTAATACAGGCGTCGTCTTTTCCCAGAGCCAAGGCTCATACGGAGATTGTTCTGGCCTTTCTAAGGTCTCACGGGTGGAAGGTGAACACCGAAAAAAGTTCTCTATCCCCACTCACAAGGGTTCCCTTCCTGGGAACATTAATAGACTCGGTAGAAATAAAATATTTCTGACGGAGGTCAGAAGGGTAAAGCTTTTAACTACTTGCCGAGCTCTTCATTCCATTCCTCGGCCATCTGTAGCTCAGTGCATGGTTTTAATCGGATTAATGGTAGCAGCAATGGACGTAGTCCCTTTTGCTCGAATTCATCTCAGACCACTGCAATTGTGCATGCTCAAACAGTGGAATGGGGATTATGCAGATTTGTCTCCTCAAATCCAACTGGACCAGAAAACGAAAAAGAGATTCTCTTCTCTGGTGGTTGTCTCAGTATCACCTGTCTCAGGGAATGTGCTTCCGCAGACCGGAGTGGATCATTGTAACGACCGACGCCAGTCTGTTAGGCTGGGGTGCGGTCTGGGACTCCCTGAAAGCTCAGGGCCTATGGTCTCGGGAGGAGTCTCTTCTCCCGATAAACATTTTGGAACTGAGAGCGATATTCAACACGCTCCAGGCATGGCCTCATTTAGCGGCGTCCAAATTCATCAGATTTCAGTCGGACAACATCACGACTGTAGCATACATCAATCATCAGGGAGGAACAAAGAGTTCCTTAGCGATGAAGGAAGTAACCAAAATAATCAGGTGGGCGGAGGCTCACTCTTGCCATCTATCTGCAATTCACATCCCAGGAGTAGACAACTGGGAAGCGGATTTCCTAAGTCGTCAGACTTTTCAACCGGGGGAGTGGGAACTCCACCCGGAGGTTTTTGCTCAGCTGACCCAGCTATGGGTCATTCCAGAATTGGATCTGATGGCGTCCCGTCAGAACACCATACTTCCTCTTTACGGATCCAGGTCCAGGGACCCCAAGGCGGCATTGATAGATGCTCTAGTAGCGCCTTGGTCCTTCAGTCTAGCTTATATCTTTCCACCGTTTCCCCTTCTCCCTCGGCTGGTAGCCAGAATCACACAGGAGAAGGCTTCGGTAATTCTGATAGCGCCTGCGTGGCCACTCAGGACTTGGTATGCAGACCTAGTGGACATGTCATCTGTCCCACCATGGACACTGCCAACGAGGCAGGATCTACTAATACAGGGTCCATTCAAGCATCCAAATCTAGTTTCTCTGCAGCTGACTGCTTGGAGATTGAACGCTTAATTCTATCCAAGCGTGGGTTCTCTGATTCAGTCATAGATACGCTGATCCAGGCTAGAAAGCCTGTCACCAGGAAAATTCACCATAAGATATGGCGGAAATATCTTTTTTGGTGTGAATCCAAGGGTTACTTGTGGAGTACGATTAGGATTCCAAGGATATTGTCTTTTCTCCAAGAAGGATTGGAGAAAGGTTTATCAGCTAGTTCTTTAAAGGGACAGATATCCGCTCTGTCTATCCTTTTACACAAGCGTCTGGCAGAAGTACCAGACGTTCAAGCGTTTCCACAGGCTTTAGTTAGAATCAAGCCTGTCTACAGACCTGTGGCTCCTCCATGGAGTCTAAATTTAGTTCTTTCAGTTCTTCAAGGGGTTCCGTTTGAACCTTTACATTCCATAGATATTGTTATTATCTTGGAAAGTTTTGTTTTTGGTAGCTATATCTTCTGCTAGAAGAGTTTCAGAATTGTCTGCTTTGCAGTGTAATTCTCCTTATCTGGTGTTCCATGCAGATAAGGTAGTTTTGCGTACCAAACCTGGTTTTCTTCCTAAAGTTGTTTCTAATAAGAATATTAACCAGGAAATCATTGTTCCTTCCCTGTGTCCTAATCCAGCTTCTAAGAAGGAACGGCTTTTACACAATCTCAACGTGGTTTGTGCTTTGAAATTCTATTTACAAGCAACCAAGGATTTCAGACAAACATCATCCTTGTTTGTAGTCTATTCTGGTAAGAGGAGAGGCCAGAAAGCGACTGCTACCTCTCTTTCCTTCTGGTTGAAAAGCATCATCCGATTGGCTTATGAGACTGCTGGGCAGCAGCCTCCTGAACGAATTACAGCTCATTCCACCAGAGCTGTGGCTTCCACATGGGCTTTCAAGAATAAGGCTTCTGTTGAACAGATTTGTAAGGCAGCGACTTGGTCTTCACTGCATACTTTTGCCAAATTTTACAAATTCAATACTTTTGCTTCTTCGGAGGCTATTTTTGGGAGAAAGGTTTTGCAAGCAGTGGTGCCTTCCGTTTAGGTTACCTGTCTTGTTCCCTCCCTTCATCCGTGTCCTAAAGCTTTGGTATTGGTATCCCACAAGTAAGGATGAATCCGTGGACTGGATACACCTTGCAGGAGAAAACAGAATTTATGCTTACCTGATAAATTACTTTCTCTTGCGGTGTATCCAGTCCACGGCCCGCCCTGGCAATTAAGTCAGGTTATAATTTCTTGTTTAAACTACAGTCACCACTGCACCCTATTGTTTCTCCATTTTCTCCTAACCGTCGGTCGAATGACTGGGGGGCGGAGCTAGAGGGGGAGCTATATGGACAGCTCTGCTGTGTGCTCTCTTTGCCACTTCCTGTAGGGAATGAGAATATCCCACAAGTAAGGATGAATCCGTGGACTGGATACACCGCAAGAGAAAGTAATTTATCAGGTAAGCATACATTCTGTTTTTAATGAAAAGAAAATTATGTATAATTTAATAAAATACCTCTCTTTCACTTAGATGAGCAGGTTGTGATGGGAAACAAACTCCTGGTCTATATCAGGTGAGTCACATGACCAGGACAAAATAAGGAGCATCCTATTACGTGGTCAACTGTTTAAAGAGACATGAAACTCACAAATATAATTTTATTGATGGCAATTAAGTTAATACTAGTTATTAAAAGTTTATACTACATATAAATATATATACATTCCTAATAACAGAAGAATTGTCACAAGATCAATATAAAAGATACATTTGTATTATCATGCACTTGTGTATATGTATAATTATACAATTATACAATAAAGATGTATAATATTATAGAATAAATGTGTAGTTATTATTAAATAGTAATTATTGTGCAGCTTTGTAGAGCTGTTTCTGAGAGCCATATCTCAGGGAACAGAACACATTTTGGCAACTCTTTTTTGACTGTATGTTAATTGCAATGACAAAACATCATAAACCCTTATCTATTGTTATCCTAGAAATGTGGCCTGTGCAAAGGTTCTAAGATTTGGAGTTTAAAGGGACAGTCACTTTTGTCATCTTAAAGTCTTACCTTAGATTAAGCTGCAAATAGCCTCCTGCACCCCTTTCTATATCATGCAGCAGGAATGCTTAAACAGTTATTTTCTTCTTAAATGGGAAGAGTCCACAGCTGCATTTATTACTTTTGGGAATTCAGAACCTGGCCACCAGGAGAAGGCAAAGACACCCCAGCCAAAGGCTTAAATACCTCTCCCACTTCCCTCATCCCCCAGTCATTCTTTGCCTTTCGTCCCAGGAGGTTGGCAGTGAAGTGTCAGAAGTTTTTCAATAGTCTCTTATGGAGGGTAGTACTCTTCGGCATGGGACTGGAGTTTTAAGTAGTCCTGTCAGCCTCTCAGTGAGAGCATGGATGAAAGTTAGAGTCTGGAGATGCAGGGAGAGTCTTTCTGCGAAACCATCCCAAGTCATATTAACAGCCTCACAAGCAATCAACGTTGATGAGTTTTGCTGCCTGCTTTCTTCTCTCAAGTCCATGGCAGAGGCGACGCTACTATCTGTCACACTTGATGGGCCGTGTTTCTGTTCCACGACATAGATTCCGGTAAGATTGTTTAATTTTCTTTCTTTATGATTGCCTGGTATTACAAATGTTTTCCAGAGAGGCTACCACCTTGCGGGACTAACTATAACTCAGGGTCTCAGTGAGGCTCCTTTTGTATCTTGGAATCAAGGGTTAATATCTCCTGTGGGGGGTTATTGAACAGGGGGGGGGGTTAATCATGTTTGTTATGTGATTCAACCTGCTTTTGTGTGGTGTTACTTAGGCTCTTGGCTAGGAATGTAACGGCCTTTGGAAGTGACGTGGCCTTTAGGGTTGAGCGTACTTTTTCTGGACCGCACGGTGCACCTGTTGACCGGGCGTGGTCACGTTTTGACTCTCCATTTCCGCATTCCTGACCGTGTGGCGACGGAACATTTCTGGTACGATGGTGTTGGGTCCTAGGTGGTGGTGAGTGCCCCAGGTTGTTGTCCTGTCTTGTGTGCAGGAGGTTGGAACAGGTATTTTTATCCTGTAAGGGAAGCAGTTTGCTTTTCTGGCTTGTGCTGTTCTTTCTGTGGAGATTGGAATCTTCATGTTAAGACTGTCAGTTATGATGAGTTCTCATAGGAATCTTCTGCATTTGCGATGTTCATCTACTATGGGTTATCTTTGGCAGTGCCTATTTGAGGGAGCTCTTGGGTTAGCACCTGAGTTCTGTGGGGGTGATGAGTTCACCCCATTCCGTCCTTCCCTAGGGGTTGGTGTTTGGGGTCCTTTCAGTTTCCCTGTTTTTCAGACCTGCCTGTCGCTTGGGCTGGTCCGGTGTGGAGCAGGATCTGAGATATGTGGTCGTCCTCTGGCCTTTTAAGGTTCGGTGAGCCTTCTTGAGGTTTTGTGCTTTCTCTATGTTCAAGATATTTCAGAAGGACTAATGGCTTTTGGATAGCCTGTGATGTGCCCACTGTTTACTGGATGTTTAGCAGTCTGGCAATTAGGATTTGATATCTCTTTTTTTGATGGCAAGTATTCTTTTTTCAGAGTCATCCTGGTATGACTGTAGCGTGTGGGTTGACTCAGGTGTTTACTTATCTGGGCTTGCTGCACTTGTTCGATCTGTGAATATTTCGATATTTTGAGTTATCCGTGACTTGAGGTCTTCAGTTGTCTTTTAAGATGCGGTTGCATTGTATTTAGGGGAAGTTTCGTCTCAATTTCTGTTCCTGGTCTTAACCTTGTGGTTTCTGCTTCGCGGCTTCACTACCTGAAGGCTGAGAGTTTGCATACCCACTGTGGGTGCTATGGTTTCTTGTTGCCTGCCTGTTTCTCAAGACCGTTTCGGGTCTCTGTGAGCTTGGCTTGGTTCTCAAAGTTCCTTTTCTTTTACAAGATATGACGAGTCCACAGATTTCATCCTTATGGGATTACGCCTCCTGGTCAGCAGGAGGAGGCAAAGAGCACCACAGCAGAGCTGTATATATAGCTCCTCTCTTCCCTTCCACTCTAGTCATTCTCTTTGCCTGTGTTAGTGATAGGAAGAGGTAAAGTGAGATGTTAGTTTAGATTCTTCAATCACAAAGTTTTTTATTTTAAAATGGTGCCAGTGAGTACTATTTTTCTCAGGGAGAAATCGTCAGTCAATAACTTCCCAAGAGGAGTGTAGACATCTTATTTTCTGCCCTGATGTTGATGATCTTAGCAAACATCTAAGATCCTGCTGGTTCCCACAGAGCAGTTGAAGGTAGTGTAAAGAAACATCTTCAGTGTGGAGAACCGTGTCATGCTACAAGCAGCATTGAGGTATGTTCAGTCATTTGTTTCTGGGGAGACTAGATACATCAGAACAGGTTGACATTATTCCCTAAACTGGGGAGGGGCAATCAGTATGCACTATATAAATGGAAATGGTGTACCTGGAATTCCCTTTTCTTTTAATCACTTATCAGTGTGTTTGTGCAGTGATGTTTTTCACTTATGCTTATACTGTGTGGGCTGACGCTGGGAGATACGGTTTGCTTCTTAAGGGCTGTCGTTATTATATCATTATAACTGGCTTGGGAGTGTGTGTATAAGAGGGGCACATTGTGTTTTTAGTAGTTAAGTATGGGAAACCGACATGTTTTTCTTCTTCCCATGCGGGTCTCAGTACGGCTCGAGTTACACCCACGGTGGGCGGGGCCTAGTTTCGCGCGCTCAGCCGCACAGTAATCATCCGGATCGGCAGCAAGGTCCTGGGCTCTGGTGTGGCCTAAGTCAGTTTGTACACATAGGGGTACAGAGAGACTTTGGAGCGATGCTCAAGGCGGATCAGTGTGGTCTGGGGGCAGGTTCGCGCCGCAGCAGGGCTGTGTCGAGGTGCAGGTGCCTGGAGTGTGATAAAAATTTGTATATAGAATAACTAAACAAACGGAGCAGTATTGTTAAGTTAATTTGGGCACATAAGGGCACTGTTTATTGCTGCAAATGTTTGTTATACTGATAGCAGAAAAATTGTTGCACTTTTATTATTTAAAGGAGCAGTAGACTTATTATTTCAAAATATTTGACTATATGATTTGACTTCAGAGTTAAATATATCAAGTAAAGAACGACTATTATTGCTATTGCTTGTTTAACATGTCTGAACTTCAGGAAAGTACCTGTTCTATGTGTTTAGATGGCAATGTGGAACCCCCTCTTACTTTTTGTCCCTCATGTACTGAAAGGGCCTTACAATGTAAAGAACAGATTTTCTTTAATGCAAGTATGTCTAAGGATGCTTCTCACACTGATGAGAATCAGGGTATGCCGCTACTTTCTCCCCAAGCGTCACAACCTTTAACACCCACCCAAGCAACGCTGTGTTCTTCAACCGCGTCCACTTCATTTACTCTGCAGGATATGGCTGCAGTTAAGTCATCTACCCTTACAGTGGTTTTATCTAAGTTGCTAGTGTTGCAGGGCAAATGCAGCAGGACAGAAGCCACTCTGATTCCTGCGACTTCTGATGCTTTGATGGCTATTTCCGATGTACCCTCACAGGGATCTGAATTGGGGGTCAGGGACCTTCTGTCTGAGGGGGAACTTTCCGACTCGGGAAGTGTTACCTCAGACGGACTCGTACGTCATTTCCTTCAGATTTAAGCTTGAACACCTCCGCCTGTTACTTCGGGAGGTTTTAGCGACTCTGGATGACTGTGACTCTATTGTGGTACCACCAGAGAAATTGTGTAAGATGGACAAATACTTAGAGGTGCCTACTTACTCTGATGTTTTTCCGGTTCCTAAGAGAATCTCAGAAATTATTACGCGGAATGGGAAAGACCGGGTATCCCGTTCTCACCTTCTCCTAATTTTAAGAAAATGTATCCCATAGCTGACACTGTCCAGGACTCTTGGCAAACAGTCCCTAAGGTGGAGGGAGCTATATCTGCCCTGGCTAAGCGTACAACTATTCCTATTAAGGACAGTTGTGCTTTCAAATATCCTATGGATAAAAAGTTGGAGGGTCTTCTGAAAAAGTTATTTATTCATCAGGGTTTTCTTTTACAGCCGACGGCCTGCATTGTACCAGTTACAACTTGCGGCGGCCTTCTGGTTTGATGCCTTAAAAGAGTCTCTTAAGAATGAGACTCCTTTAGAGGAAATTTTAGATAGAATTAAGGCTCTTAAGCTGGCTAATTCTTTTATTACGGATGCCACCTTTCAGATTGCCAAATTGGCGGCAAAGAATGCTTGATTTGCCATTTTAGCGCGTAGAGCGTTATGGTTAAAACTTGGTCTGCTGATGTGTCATCTAAGTCAAAGCTTTTGGCTATTCCTTTCAAAGGAAAGACCCTATTCGGGTCTGACTTGAAAGAAATCATTTCTGACATTACGGGAGGTAAGGGTCATCTCCTACCTCAGGATAAAGCAGCTAAACTGAGGGGTAAACAGAATAATTTTCGTTCCTTTCGGAATTTCAAAGGGGTCCCCTCTCCTTCTTCCGCTAAACAGGAAGGGAATTTTGCTCAAGCCAAGTCTCTCTGGAGACCCAACCAGGTTTGGAACAAGGGTAAACAACCCAAGAAGCCTTCTGCTGCTCCCAAGACAGCATGAAGGGGCGGCCCCCCATCCGGAACCGGATCTAGTAGGGGGCAGGCTTACTTTATTTACCCAGGCTTGGATAAGAGATGTTCACGACCCCTGGACACTGGAGATCGTGTCCCAAGGGTATCAACTGGAATTCAAAAATTCTCTCCCAAGGGGGAGGTTCCTTTTTTCACGATTGTCTGTAGACCAGATAAAAAGAGAGGCGTTCTTACGTTGTGTAAAAGATCTCTCTACTATGGGAGTAATTCGTCCTGTTCCAATACTGCAACAGGGGCAGGGGGTTTTCTCAAATCTGTTCGTGGTCCCCAAAAAAGAGGACACGCTTCAACCTATTTTAGATCTAAAAAGTCTAAAAAAGTTTCTCAGAGTCCCATCCTTCAAGACTATTCGAACAATTCTACCTTTGATCCAGGAGGGTCAATTTATGACTACCGTGGACTTGAAGGATGCATATCTTCATATTCCTATCCACAAGGATCATCACCAGTTCCTAAGGTTTGCCTTCCTGGACAAACATTTTCAGTTTGTGGCTCTTCCCTTCGGGTTGGCCACAGCACCCAGGATCTTCACGAAGGTTCTAGGGTCTCTTCTGGCGGTTCTCAGGCCGCGGGGCATTGCAGTGGCGCCTTATCTGGACGACATTCTGATCCAGGCGTCGTCTTACCATCTGACAAAATCTCATACAGACATGGTTCTGTCCTTTCTGAGGACTCACGGGTGGAAGGTGAATCTAGAAAAGAGTTCACTAATTCCACAGACAAGGGTTCCCTTCTTGTGAACTCTAATAGATTCTATATCCATGAAAATTTTCTTGACAGAGGTCAGAAAGTTAAAGATTCTGAATACATACCGAGCCCTTCAGTCCAATCCTCGACCATCAGTGGCTCAGTGCATGGAGGTGATTGGATTGATGGTGGCGGCAATGGACATCATTCCGTTTGCTCGCTTTCATCTCAGACCACTACAACTGTGCATGCTCGGGCAGTGGAATGGAGATTATGCAAATTTGTCTCCTCAGATAAATCTGGATCAGGAGACAAGAAACTCTCTTCTTTAGTGGTTGTTGCCGGATCATCTGTCACAAGGGACGTGCTTCCTCAGACCCTCTTGGGTGATAGTGACAACGGACGCCAGTCTACTAGGCTGGGGTGCGGTCTGGAATTCCCTGAAGGCTCAGGGGGTGTGGACTCGGTCGAGTCTCTACTTCCAATCAATATTCTGGAATTGAGAGCAATATTCAATGCGCTTCAGGCTTGGCCTCAGTTGGCTTCGGCCAAATTCATACGATTTCAGTCGGATAACATCACGACTGTGGCTTACATCAATCATCAGGGAGGAACGAGGAGTTCCTTAGCGATGACAGAAGTATCCAAGATAATTCGGTGGGCGGAAGCTCACTCTTGTTATCTGCCAGCAATTTGCATCCCAGGAGTGGACAACTGGGAAGCTGACTTTTTAAAGCAGACCGACGTTTCATCCGGGGGAGTGGGAACTCCATCCGGAGGTCTTTGCCACCCTGATTCTCAGATGGGGCAGACCGGAATTGGATCTAATGGCGTCTCGTCAGAATGCTAAGCTCCTAAGATATGGATCCAGGTCAAGGGATCCTCAGGCCGAACTAATAGATGCCTTGGCAGTGCCTTGGTCGTTCAACCTAGCTTATGTGTTTCCACCGTTTGCTCTCTTTCCCCGGGTGATTGCACGGATCATACAGGAGAGGGCTTCGGTAATTCTAATCGCGCCTGCGTGGCCTCGCAGGACTTGGTATGCCGATCTGGTGGACATGTCCTCTCTGCTACCGTGGAAGCTTCCATTGAGGCAGGACCTTCACATTCAGGGACCCTTCCATCATCCAAATCTAGTTTCTCTGCAGCTGACTGCTTGGAGATTGAACGCTTGATTTTATCTAAGTGGGGGTTCTCTGATTCGGTCATTGATACTTTGATTCAGGCACGTAAGCCTGTCACTAGAAAGATCTACCATAAGATATGGCGTAAATATCTTTATTGGTGCGAATCCAAGGGCTACTCATGGAGTAGAGTTAGGATTCCCAGGATTTTATCTTTTCTCCAAGAAGGATTGGAGAAAAGGTTGTCAGCAAGTTCCTTAAAGGGACAAATTTCTGCTTTGTCGATTTTACTACACAAGCGTTTGGCAGATGTTCCAGACGTCTTTTTGTCAGGCTCTGACTAGAATCAAGCCTGTGTTTAGACCAATTGTTCCACCCTGAAGTTTGAATTTAGTTCTTAATGTTCTTCAAGGGGTTCCGTTTGAACCCATGCATTCCATAGATAATAAGTTGTTATCTTGGAAGGTTTTATTTTTGGTTGCTATTTCTTCTGCTCGTAGAGTTTCTGAGCTTTCAGCGTTACAATGTGACTCTCTTTATCTTATTTTCCATTCTGATAAGGTGGTTTTACGTACCAAACCTGGGTTTCTTCCTAAGGTTGTTTCTAATAAGAATATTAATCAGGAAATTGTTGTTCCTTCATTGTGTCCTAATCCTTCTTCTAAGAAGGAGCGTCTGTTGCATAACTTGGACGTGATCCGTGCCCTGAAGTTTTACTTGCAGGCGACTAAATAATTTCGTCAATCATCTTCATTATTTGTTGTTTTTTCTGGAAAGCGTAGGGGCCAGAAAGCTACGACTACCTCTATTTCTTTTTTGCTGAGGAGTATCATCCGTCTGGCATATGAGACTGCTGGACAGCAGCCTCCTGAAAGAATTACGGCTCATTCCACTAGGGCTGTGGCTTCTTCATGGGCATTTAAAAACGATGCTTCTGTTGAACAGATTTGCAAAGCTGCAACTTGGTCGTCTCTTCACACTTTTTCCAAATTTTCCAAATTTGATACTTTTGCTTCATCTGAGGCTGGTTTTGGGAGAAAAGGTTTTCAAGCAGTGGTGCCTTCCATTTAGGTTCCTGTCTTGTCCCTCCCTTTCATCCGTGTCCTATAGCTTTGGTATTGTATCCCATAAGTAAGGATGTAATCCGTGGACTCGTCATATCTTATAAAATAAAAGGAATTTTATGCTTACCTGATAAATGTATTTCTTTTACGATATGACGAGTCCACGGCCCACCCTGTCATTTCTAAGACAGGTATTTACTTATTTTTGTTAAACTTCAGTCACCTCTGCATCTTTGGGTTTTCCTTTCTCTTCCTAACTTCGGTCGAATGACTGGAGTGGGAGAGAAGGGAGGAGCTATATATACAGCTCTGCTGTGGTGCTCTTTGCCTCCTCCTGCTGACCAGGAGGCGTAATCCCATAAGTAAAGATGAAATCCGTGGACTCGTCATATCGTAAAAGAAATACATTTATCAGGTAAGCATAAATTTCCTTTTTTCATTTGAAACCAGTTGCGCTTTACTTGGGGTCCCTTCGGGGATCCTTGATTTTTTTCTTTCATGTTTTCTCTTTTTTGGGGGAGTTTTTGGTGCTTGATCCCTTTCTCTAGTAAGGGGTGGGATTTTAGGGACCGACTGCTGGGCGGCGGTGTCTCCTGGAAGCGGGTTGGCTCAGTCGAGTCCTATCTGCAGTCTCTAGCAAGGTCTTATGGACTATCTGCGGGTAAGTGTCCTTGGGGCCTTTTCCTTTTTCTAAGCTTTATCGGCTTTGGACAAAGCAGGTTTTTTTGGGTAAGGTTTGTAGGCCTGGTGCCCTCAGTATGGGCTGCCTTTTGTACTCTCCCGTTTTGCATTCAGTGTACTCTATAGCTTGGGTATTGTTTTCCCAAAAGTAATGAATGCAGCTGTGGATTTTTTCCATTTATGAAGAAAAACATAAATTATGCTTAACTGATATATTTTTTTTCCACAGATCCCCCCCTCCTCCCCGTGTTTTTCTATGTGTCGTCTGTTATTTTTATTCTTCTGGCACCTTTTCACCCTGATATTTCTTCTACTGTTCCTTGTTCCTCAGCAGAATGACTGGGGGATGAGGGAAGTGGGAGAGGTATTTAAGCCTTTGGCTGGGGTGTTTTTGCCTCCTTCTGGTGTCCAGGTTCTGAATTCCCAAAAGTAATGAATGCAGCTGAAGAAAAGAAAATTATCAGGTAAGCATAATTTATGTTTTTTTCCCTTCTTGAGTAGTCTGATCATCTGAGTCCGGAAGTTCGGGTATGTCCGGTTCCCCTTTTTTCAGTATATCACACGCCCTCATAAGATGGAGCGCAGGGGTTGGGTTACTCCTCTTTTTTTCCCCGGCAACTGCCTCTGGTCCGCTTCTCAGAGGGAGTTGTGGGGTTGTCTATGTTATTCCTGGTACAGGGATTTCTGGGAGGCTGATCCTGTGAGGATCTTTGGCTCTCCAACTAAGGGGCTGGTTACGCTTGGCGGTGTAGCCTAGTGGGTTGCCCACTTGCCCACATGGCTCTCTCTTGAGGCGAATGTTGCCAGCCCGTTTTTGGGTTGTGTCCGTTCCTCGGAGGGGAGGTCGGGGATCTGTCTGCTCTCTTGGGTCTGACCGTGTGCTTTCTGTTGGCCCTGTTAATCCTTTCTGGTGGGGGGGGGGGGGGGGGTTCATGGGTGTTCCTTCCTCCACTGGTTGCATTGCTGCTGGTGTTGGATGTCTTCTGGGGTTCGGATTTTTCTGGTCGGGAGTTACCGTCGATAATTCGGCACTCTCTGTGGGATGGGGTCCCATGATGACTTAAGATTCAGCTTTGCTGCCCTGGAACTCTGTCAGTTGTGCTTCTGTGTTTCACAGAGAGCCCTCTTTTTTTCTGCTGGGGCAGTTAGTTTTTCCATCCTGTCGGTGGGCTCCGTGTTTTTCCTTTGGTCCTGATATGGTTTTCCTACCTATATGTGGCTAGTTCTAGTGGCTGTGTCTGCTAGACTAGGGTTCAGTGGGGAGCTTGCGGCTTCCTTGGAGCACCATAAGTTATATGGTGTTGTGTCGGAGCATCTGAGGGTGGATTTTTGTTCTTCCTAGGGATTACTCTCTCATAGGTTCGGAGTGTCTCTTTGGGAGATGGACTTTCTAGAGAGTCTTTTCCCTGGGTGGTTGTCTTGTAACAACCTTTGTTTCGCTTTGTCTTTGGGGTTTCTTACCTTATTCTGAAGGTCATTTGGATCTCCTTTGGGTACTCTGTTCTCCCCTTTGGTAGTAGGTGGAGGTGCTTTTCCTTTGGGTAAGTTTGTGCGATTTGGGAGCCTGCGGGATTTGGCTCCTCGGAGGCATTGTGCTCAGTGGAATCTAAGTCTCCAGCACGGCATGCCGGTTGTTTAACTGATGGGCAGTTACTTTTGTTTTCAGTTTTTTATGGGTAATTTCAGGCTGTGGTGCCCTTCGAAAGGGCCCCCTTCTGTACCCACACTTTTTTTGCATTCAGTGTCCTCTATAACTTGGGTATTGTTTTCCCAAAAGTAATAAATGCAGCTGTGCACTCTTCCCGTTTAAGAAGAAAAACTTAAATTATGCTTACCTGATAATTTTCTTTTCTTCTGACGGGAAGAGTCCACAGCTCCCCGCCCGTGTTTATCGATGAGGTGGCTGTAATTTAGTTTCTTCTTCTGGCGCTTTTTTCACCCTGATATTTCTCCTACTGTTCCTTGTTCCCTTGGCAGAATGACTGGGAGATGAGGGAAGTGGGGGAGGTATTTAAGCCTTTGGCTGGGGTGTCTTTGCCACCTCCTGGTGGCCAGGTTTGGAATTCCCAAAAGTAATGAATGCAGCTGTGGACTCTTCAGAATAAAAGAAAATTATCAGGTAAGCATAATTTAAGTTTTTTAAATGAATATTGTTTCTGGCTAGTTTGAAATGACTGCCAAGCTCCACCCACTGATGACATCACGATCTGGGATGCATATTGCTTCCAATCACAAAAGGCTCACTAGTTGGATTCAACAGATTGTCAATGCTATTGAGCAGAGTGCATAGATGCAACCTAGATCGAGATGTCATTGGTGGGTGGAGCTTGGCAGCCTTTTCAACGTGGCTAAAAACAATATTACAGGGAGTGCAGAATTATTAAGCAAGTTGTATTTTTGAGGATTAATTTTATTATTGAACAACAACCATGTTCTCAATGAACCCAAAAAACTCATTAATATCAAAGCTGAATAGTTTTGGAAGTAGTTTTTTAGTTTGTTTTTAGTTATAGGCTATTTTAGGGGGATATCTGTGTGTGCAGGGTGACTATTACTGTGCATAATTATTAGGCAACTTAACAAAAAACAAATATATACCCATTTCAATTATTTATTTTTACCAGTGAAACCAATATAACATCTCAACATTCACAAATATACATTTCTGACATTCAAAAACAAAACAAAAACAAATCAGTGACCAATATAGCCACCTTTCTTTGCAAGGACACTCAAAAGCCTGCCATCCATGGATTCTGTCAGTGTTTTGATCTGTTCACCATCAACATTGCGTGCAGCAGCAACCACAGCCTCCCAGACACTGTTCAGAGAGGTGTACTGTTTTCCCTCCTTGTAAATCTCACATTTGATGATGGACCACAGGTTCTCAATGGGGTTCAGATCAAGTGAACAAGGAGGCCATGTCATTAGATTTTCTTCTTTTATACCCTTTCTTGCCAGCCACGCTGTGGAGTACTTGGACGCGTGTGATGGAGCATTGTCCTGCATGAAAATCATGTTTTTTCTTGAAGGATGCAGACTTCTTCCTGTACCACTGCTTGAAGAAGGTGTCTTCCAGAAACTGGCAGTAGGGACTGGGAGTTGAGCTTGACTCCATCCTCAACCCGAAAAGGCCCCACAAGCTCATCTTTGATGATACCAGCCCAAACCAGTACTCCACCTCCACCTTGCTGGCGTCTGAGTCGGACTGGAGCTCTCTGCCCTTTTACCAATCCAGCCACGGGCCCATCCATCTGGCCCATCAAGACTCACTCTCATTTCATCAGTCCATAAAACCTTAGAAAAATCAGTCTTGAGATATTTCTTGGCCCAGTCTTGACGTTTCAGCTTGTGTGTCTTGTTCAGTGGTGGTCGTCTTTCAGCCTTTCTTACCTTGGCCATGTCTCTGAGTATTGCACACCTTGTGCTTTTGGGCACTCCAGTGATGTTGCAGCTCTGAAATATGGCCAAACTGGTGGCAAGTGGCATCTTGGCAGCTGCACGCTTGACTTTTCTCAGTTCATGGGCAGTTATTTTGCGCCTTGGTTTTTCCACACGCTTCTTTGCGACCCTGTTGATTATTTTTGAATGAAACGCTTGATTGTTCGATGATCACGCTTCAGAAGCTTTGCAATTTTAAGAGTGCTGCATCCCTCTGCAAGATATCTCACTATTTTGACTTTTCTGAGCCTGTCAAGTCCTTCTTTTGACCCATTTTTGCCAAAGGAAAGGAAGTTGCCTAATAATTATGCACACCTGATATAGGGTGTTGATGTCATTAGACCACACCCCTTCTCATTACAGAGATGCACATCACCTAATATGCTTAATTGGTAGTAGGCTTTCGAGTCTATACAGCTTGGAGTAAGACAACATGCATAAAGAGGATGATGTGGTCAAAATACTCATTTGCCTAATAATTCTGCACTCCCTGTAATTTCAAAATAACTGTTTTTACCGTTCCTTCTGCATGATATTGAAAAATGTGCAGCAGGCTATTTGCAGCTTTATCTAAGGTTAGACTTTAAGATGACTAAGGTGTAGACTGTCCCTTTAAAACCACTGTTATACAGTATTAATATTCACTCTTACAGTCTACATTTTTGTAGCACATTTCTACAGTATTATTTTGCAGTTCTACAATTCAGCTTGTTAAATGAACGTCCCGTGCTATTATGGTACATTTTTTCTCTGTTATAATTGTAGTTCTAGTTTGGCTGGGCGAGCATATCCTTTGGGTGATATTCCAGAAGACCTTGTGCCTTTGGTAAAAAATCAGGTAAGATTTGGATATTAAGATAATACTGTTTGAAGGTAATATTGTACCAGATTTTTCAGATTCACAGACAGTAATTGTATAATAAACCCACCTGGGTGGTAAAATGGTTTACAGTATATTACACTTCTGTTTTGTTTGCTGCAGATGTGGTTCCCCATTTCCAAAATTAAGGCATTTGAAGCCTCTTCATAAAGGGATATTATGGTTACACATTTTTGCATTCAGTAAATCAGTGTATTACAAGTATATTCTTTCACTTAAACTGTTTTATCAGTTTGAAAATTTTAATTAGAAAAGTATTCATGTTTCTCTACTTCTTTAGCTAGAGCAAGACAGCAACCAATATATATGTGTGTTTTTCTCACTGCTTGTGCCTCGTTCCTGCTGAACATTAGGAGCAGTATACAAATGTACATTGGCTTCCTTCCATGTACACTGCAGGCAATTATGTCACGGCCTGATCCCACTACAACTTATACCATCTCAGATTTATTGCTTTAAAACAAACATTGTAGTAGTGCTTTCTGTATATACTGTTTTGCAGCTGCACATGATTGTCATAACAAATGGGCATGCTCAGTACTGCTCCTAGCACTCTTTAGGTACTTATTAATATACAACTTTACAACCATATTAATCATATTTACCGTAACACTAATTTATAGCAAGTATTATTGAATACGGCTTTGCTACAACCATGGGAGAGTAGAGCTCAGACGCACATTGGTAGCATTTTTTTCCCTACATGTTTGTGTTTTATATGTTTGTGCTTAAAATTGTCCTTTAGGTCTTTGAGTTCCTAATTCGCCTACACTCCCCAGAGGCCCCTCAGGAAGAGGATGTGTACCCGTACATTCGTACCCTGCTGCATTTTGACACTCGAGAGTTTCTCAATGTTCTGGCTCTGTAAGGCAGAAATACCAACTATGGGCCAGATTACGAATGGAGCACTAACAGTTATTGCGCATTGGAAATGGGGGCTTATTGCGGGAGTTTTTGCGCGCGTTGGGGTTTACACCCGCTCGTATACAAGTTGAAAATAAATGCGATAACTTCAGCACAATCGTGATTTACGATAGAATGATTACTGTGTCCTCAGAGCTCTGCTTAACTGTATTGTGAACAAAAAAAGTACCACAAAAACACATCAAAAATAACATTAACAGTGTACAGCTATACTCATTGCAGCTATGTACATGAAAACATGTAAAAGTATATTTATGCAATATTCATATTTAATAAAGTGTTATACTGTATATTTTACTGCAAAACTTTCACATTCCATTGTTCCTGCACATAGCCTATGTTTTTATAAATAGATATTCCTATATATCAGTATATATCTATACCTTTATATAATCGTGTGTGTATATGTATATATATTATAAATAACGCTCCAATTGTAATTTGAACCCTATATTTTTTTTAAGAAAGTAGACATGATTGCAAATAACTTTGCAGAAATGTTTTATGTATATTTCCTTTCCAATGGCATGGAGAGTCTACAAATCCATTATATTACTAGTGGAAATTAAACTCATGGCCAACCCGGTGGAGGCAAAGAACATCCCAGCAAAGCTTTAAGTATCCTCCCACTCTCCCACAATCCCCAGTCATTCTTTGCCTGTGTACATCGTAGGTGGTGTGCGAAGATGGTGTCTGAAGAAAATCCAGTTTTTTAATCCTTTAATGGGTACTTTCTTTCTAATGACACGATGAGTCCACGGATCATTTAATAACTATTGGGAATATCACTCCTGCCCAGCAGGAGGCGGCAAAGAGCACCAATACCAAATATCACCTCCGTTCCCTCCAACCCAGTCATTCTCTTTGCCTACGTTAGAACAAGGAAGTGGTAAAGTTAGGTGTTAGAAAAAGATTCTTCAAGCAAGATTTTATTATTTTTTTAAGCAGTGCAAGATTGTTCTGCTTTGCTCTAGGGTGTAGCCGTAGTCCATATCAGTCCTCTTCAGTAGAGCAATGGTGGCTTTAAGGCAATGGGAACTTTGGGACATAATTCTCACTGCGCCTTCCATGTATTTATGCTGCCCTACCCATGCAGCCTGAGTAAGATTACTCAGTCTGTTTCTACCCACAGGTACATGTGAGGGAACTGGCCTCTCAAACCTAGTGAGCTGCCGGTGCTGCCTGTCAGAAGGTGCTAACTTTATATTTTTCTGGGACATGCAGAGAAAAAGGGTAGCACTTTTACTTCTTTGGGACCAAAATACATTCCTATGACAGGGGTATAATTATTAAGAGCAGCAGAGCAGGCACTGGGACGAGGAGAATTTGGCTCTTGGTGGGGTATGTTTTTAATACTTTACTCCCGACGGCTGTTGTTAATTGAATTAGCCGATCAGAAGGTTTTAAGGTACGTGTCAGGGTGCCAGGAATCAGACTGAGACGAGAAGTGCAAAAATAATCACACCTTTATTAATAGCAAAACAGTAATAAAAAGTCCACAAGTCAAATAACAAGCCAGGAATCAAAACTAGAGCTGGTAGTCAGACGAGCCGAGTCAGGAGCCAAAGCGAATAGTCAGACGAGCCGAGTCAGAAGCAAGGAGAACAGCAGAGTCAGGAACAAGCCAGGGATCAGGAACCAGGAGGGACGTCAGACAGTCAGGTAATACACAGGAGCTCTCACAAACAGGTCTGAGACAACACAAGGGCAAAGCATACTGAACAGAGGCCCTTTAAATAATAAGTGATGACATCAGAATTCTGATACTGCATCCTGTCTCACACGGATGATGTACACCAGTCTGGCCATAAAAGGAAGTGCAGGAAATGAGCAGCATCACACAGTAAAGCACCATAGTCAGCAAGAGAAGTAGTAAAATGGCTGCCAGCAGCACATGGCAAACAAGAGCAGGGAAAAAACCCTGACAGTACCCTCCCCCTCAACAACCCCTCCCCGCGGGAGCTCCAAAGGCTTATTGGGGAAATGGCATGGAAGGCACGGAGGGAGGGTGGGAGCATGAACATCAGAGGAGGGGAACCCATGAACGCTCCTCCGGACAGTAGCCCTTCCAGGGAACCAAATACTGTATGCGGGCCCCTGGACATACGAGAGTCAATAATGCTGCTGACCTCATACGCCTCATGGTTGTCAACAAAGATAGGACGGGGACGAGGCAACACAGTGGTAAACCGATTTTAATCCAATGGTTTCAAGAAGGAGACATGAAAAACATTAGAGATGTGCATTGCAGGAGGAAGGTCAAAAGCAGAGGCCACAGGATTGACCCCCGTCGGAGTATTCGAAAAGGACCAACATAATGGGGAGCCAGTTTATTGGAAGGCATACAAAGGTTCAAGTTGCGGGACACTTTTGTCCAAATGTGCAGTGTGAGTCAGCAGGGTTTGCAAGGCTAGTGCAAATTGATCCAAGCGGTAATCCTGTTCATCCATCCTGGAAATTATGGCAGGTAAAGGTGGATTATTAGCACCATCAGGATTCATGGCCCTTGCGTAATGTCAGGGTGCCAGGAATCAGACTGAGACGAGAAGTGCAAAAATTATCACTCCTTTATTAATAGCAAAAAAATTATAAAATGTCCACAAGTCAAATAACAAGCCAGGAATCAAAACTAGAGCTGGTAGTCAGACGAGCCGAGTCAGGAGCCAAAGCGAATAGTCAGACAAGCTGAGTCAGGAGCAAGCCAGGGATCAGGAACCAGGAGGGACGTCAGACAGCCAGATAATACACAGGAGCTCTCACAAACAGGTCTGAACAACGCAAGGGCAAAGCATACAGAACAGAGGCCCTTTAAATAATAAGTGATGACATCACAATTCTGAGACTGCATCCTGTCTCACAGGGATGATGTACACCAGTCTGACCATAAAAGGAAGTGCAGGAAATGAGCAGCATAACACAGTATGCACCAGAGTCAGCAAGAGAGGTAACTAAAATGACTGCCAGCAGCACATGGCAAACAAGGCAGGGAAAAAAACCCTGACAGTACGCTCACGATGGGCGGAGTTAGTTACGGCGGCAATTCCTATTGCGCGCCTTTTTTTTTTCTAGCCCTGTATGTCACTTCCTGTGTCTCCAGAGGGAAATTCAGCTGCGTCACAGATTCAACAGCGTTGCGGTTACAGACCACAGTGTTTACAGAGTTGAGTCTGGATCAGTCACAAAGTAGTTTACTTTGTTAGAGGCATGCAGGTAAGCACCTCAGCAACGCTAAGCTGAGGTGTAGAGTTGTCTGACAGTCATTTTGGGGGCTAAGGTGTCATTTTAATAGTTGAAAAATAAAGCAGCTATTTTGTTCTTTTTAAAATTTCAAGGAACAGTAACAATTTTTGTTGCCTTCGTTGGGGGATAGTTTTCTGAATTAATATATCAGTTTTCTGTTTATTGGTGAATAAAGATGAACCAAGAAACCCTGCAAGATGTTACATGTTCTTTATGTTTTGATGCTAATGTAGAACCACCAATCCCTTTCTGTTCCTCATGTATTGAGAGATCTATACATTATAGGGACAGACTTTTTTCTGAGCCAACATTGTCTAAGGCGGATACTGTTCAGGAGTCTTTTGACAATGTTCAAGATGTACCGCAGCTTTCTCCACAAGCGTCCCAAAATGTAGCGTCCATACAGCCAGTGCCCTGCGCTTCCTCTATTACTTCACTTGGAGTTACCTTGCAAGACATCGCTTCCCTAATGTCATCAACGGTATCTGATGCGTTGTCTGCTTTTCCCATGCTGCAGGGAAAGCGCAAGAGGAAATGTAATCAATCTGTGAATAAGGTTGCTGACACAGTAATGGCTATTCCAAATGTTTCTTGCCACAAACCAGAAGAGTAAGATACTTCGGTAGCATCTGAGGGTGAAATCTCAGACTCAGACAGTGTTATACCTTTAACTGATACTGAAGTTGTTTCTTTCAGGTTCAAGCTTGAACACCTCTGTTTGTTACTTAAGGAGGTTTTAGCTACCCTGGACGACTCAGACACTACTGTTGTAGTCAATCCCTAGAAGTCTAGCAAACTAAACAAGTATTTTGACGTGCCCTCCATGGTGGAGGTTTTTCCTGTACCAGATAGGGCTACTGAGATTATTGCTAAGGAATGGGAGAGACCGGGTATCCCTTTTTCTCCATCCCCTATATTTAAAAAGATTTTTCCTATCGCAGACTCCATCAAGGAGTCTTGGCAGACGGTACCCAAAGTGGAAGGAGCAATTTCCACGCTAGCCATGAGAACAACTATTCCCATAGAGGATAGTTGTTCCTTTAAGGATCCTATGGATAAGAAGTTAGAGGGGTTGCTCAAGAAGATGTATGTATACCAGGGTTTACAATGGCAACCTGCGGTTTGTATTGCTACTGTCACTAGTCTCGGCAGCTTACTGTTTGATGCAATTGTCTGATTCTATTCAGATAGACACTCACCTCGAAGAAATCCAGGATAGGATAAAAGGCCCTTAAATTGGCCAACTCCTTTATCACGGATGCTTCCCTTCAGGGTTATTAAGCTGGGAGCTAAGATTTCGGGTTTGCCGTCCTGGCCCGCAAGAGCCTTATGGTTAAAGTCCTTGGTCTGCGGATGTGTCATCTAAGTCTAAACTTTTGGTGATTCCTTACAAGGGTAAGACCTTGTTTCACCGGGTTTGATGGAAATTAATTTCTGACATTATGGGAGGGAAAGGGTCATTTCCTCCCTCAGGATAAGAGGAAACAAACAAAAGGGACGTCAGAGTAATTTCGCTCCTTTCGAAATTTCAAGGTTAAATCCATCCACTCCCTCTTCCAAGCAGGAGCAATCCAAACCTTCCTGGAGGCCCATTCAGTCTTGAAAACAAGGAAAACAATCCAAGAAGCCTGCTATTGATTTAAAAGCAGCATGAAGGGTCTGCCCCAGATCCGGGACCGGATCTTGGTGGGGGCAGACTTTCCTTCTTCACTCAGGCTTGGGTTCGATATATTCAGGATCCCATGGGCGGTGGACATTGTGTCCCAGGATACAAACTAGAGTTCAAGACATTTCCTCCTCAGGGGCAGGTTTTCTGCTTTCAAGATTATCTGTAGACCAGGACAAAAAGAGGCATTCTTACCTGTGTACAGGACCTCTCTGACCTGGGAGGTGATAGTTCCTGCTTCCAATGCAGCAACAGGGTTCTAGGATTCTATTCCAATCTGTTCGTGGTTCCCAAAAGGAGGGAACTTTCAGATCAATTTTAGATCTCAAGAGTCTAACAAAATTCTCAGAGTGCCGTCTTCAAGATGGAAACTTTTTGTTCCATTCTTCCTTTGGTCCAAGAGGGTCAATTTATGACAATGGTGGATTTAAAGGACGCGTAACCTGCATGTTCCCATCCACAGGGACCATCACAAGTTTCTAAGGTTTGCATTTCTAGACAAACACTTCCAGTTCGTGGCTCTTCCATTCGGTCTTGCCACAGCTTCCAGAATTTTCTCAAAGGTTCTGGGATCCCTGCTGGCGGTGTACCGATTGCGGGCTTTGCAGTGGCACCTTATCTGGACGACATTCTGGTTCAGACGCCTTTCTTTCAATCAGGAAATTGTGGTTCCTTTGTTCTGTCCTAATCCTTCTTCTCAGAAGGAACGCCTGTTGCATAACCTGGATGTTGTGCGTTCCTCTGAAGTTCTATCTGCAGGCAACTAGAGATTTTCGACAATCTACTGCCCTTTTTGTTGAATTCTCTGGTAAGGGTCAGAATGCCACTTCTACTACTCTTTCCTTTTGGTTGAGAAGTGTTATTCGGTTGGCTTATGAGACAGTTGGATAACAGCCTCTTGAGAGAATACGGCTCATTCCACTAGGGCTGTCTCTTCTTCTTGGGCCTTTAAAAATTATGCTTCTGTGGAACAGATCTGCAAGGCGGTCACTTGGTCCTCGTTGCATACTTTTTCCAAATTTTACAGATTCAATGTTTTTGCCTCAGCTGAGGCTTCCTTTGGGAGGAAAGTTCTTCAAGCGATGGTGCCTTCTGTTTAGGTCCGCCTGTCTTGTTTCTCCCTCCCTTTCATTCTGTGTCCTCTAGCTTGGGTATTGGTTCCCACTAGTGATTGAATGGATTCCTGGACTTCCATGCCATTGGGAAAGAAAACAAAATGTATGCTTACCTGATAAATTATTTTCTTTCCTGGCATGGAGAGTCCCCGACCCGCCCTTTTTTTTTTACGACTGCTTTTACCATTTTCTAAACTTCAGGCCTCTTTATATCCTATAGAGAAAGAAGCACAGAGGCGCCAACATGGCCTAGTAACGTCACGGCAGTCAGATACAAAACATCAGCAGGATAGGAAATATACTCACAAGCGTAGCGCACCCAAATGGTGCTATTGTGGCAGCCTGGAACATCAACAGTGGTCCAGCTCCACTGGTGTCTCCAGCCAGATAGAGATGATCCTTGGCGAGGGCCTATCCTATGATGCCTATAAGGGCAAAAAAGTAAGTGTTGTTAACATTTTAACATAGCCTGAGGAAACAGCCTGTGGTGGCTGAGAAACATGTCGCTGTTTTTAAAATAAAAGTTTTTAAATATACACTTGCCTTTATCACAATTATTCTGCTCCTGTTTGGGGGCAGAGTGTGTGTGCTAGTTCTATCTTCCAAAGTGGTGATTTTCTGCATCCTGCAAATTGGGATTCCAGAGTCCACTGGGCGGGCTGAGAGGTCCCAGTACTGCTGATATTGCACCTGGTGGTGCTTTTGTTTCCTGTAAGTACAACCTTGAATCCTTTTTTATCTGGTGTACAAACGTTACTGGGCTATGTGTGTGCCTTTTTTGCCTTATAGGGCATCATAGGATAGGCCCTCGCCAAGGATCATCTCTATCTGGCTGGAGACACCAAGTGAGCTGGACCACTGTTTGATGTTCCAGGCTGCCACAATAGCACCATTTGGGTGCGCTACGCTTGTGAGTATATTTCCTATCCTGCTGATGTTTTGTATCTGACTGCCGTGACGTTACTAGGCCATGTTGGCGCCTCTTTCCTTTTTTTCTCTTATAGATCACGCCACACCAGGATGACCGTCCTATGACAGAGAGCTGCCTTCTTTCTTTTGGATTATTCTTTGTGTGGACATTTTGTTATTTGATTATACTAATATCATCTGGGTCCACTTGTGAGCATATCATCTCTAATAATCTGATATATGTGTGCTAGGTTTATTGTATATTCTCTTAATTATCTGTATATATCTGCTTACTGTTTGCTGCTTATTGTTAGCGCCCCCTAGGAGTGTGGTGTATGTTCTATATGCACCACCCTCCTTATATCTCTTTATATCCTCTTCTCTTTCCATGTTTTCTCGACTGAATGACTGGGTATTTTTGGGAAGTGGGAAGATACTTAAAGCTTTGCTGGAGTGTTCTTTGCCTCTACCTGGTGGCCAGGAGTTTAATTCCAACTAGTAATTGAATGGTTTCGTAGACTCTCCATGCCAGGAAAGAAAATAATTTATCATGTAATTTTTACATATTTGTGAACATATAGAACAATCTTTACATTGTTTACTGGCAATTTATGAAAAATGTAAACCAAATTGATACCATAAAGCTGGTTGGTGAAATAATTTGCAACCATCATAGTCTTAAAGGGACACTTAACCCCATTTTTTTCTTTCGTGATTCAGATAGAGCATGCAATTTTAAGCAACTTTCTAATTTACTCCTATTATCACTTTTTCTTCGTTCTCTTGCTATCTTTATTTGAAAAAGAAGGCGTCTAAGCTTTTTTTTTCTTGGTTCAGGACTCTGGACAGCACTTTTTATTGATGGATGATTTTATCCACCAATCAGCAAGGACAACCCAGGTTGTTCACCAAAAATGGGCCGGCATCTAAACTTACATTCTTGCATTTCAAATAAAGATACCAAGAGAATAAAGAAAATTTGATAATAGGAGTAAATTAGAAAGTTGCTTAAAAGGTCATGCTCTATCTGAATCACAAAAGAAAAATAATTGGGTTCAGTGTCCCTTTAAGCACGAGTGCTAAATTATGTGCTGTTCCTTGAGTTCTAAATAGAGCTTAACCCCCTTTCTCTTAATATTTATAATGGTAAATTGATTTTTAAAGAGTTAATATTTAAACAGACTTAAAATGTTTATCTTATAGCATTTATTATCATAAAAGACCAAGCAAAAAAATCTTGGAGATTCTATTTTCGTATGTATTTTATCATATTTGTATTTGTAAAATGTGTGCACTAGCTCACTGAGAGAAAAAAGTAATGTGCAGCCCAAAGAGAAGAATGTTGGCATTGCAAGCAAAAAATAAAAGAACTATAGGTAATTTAAAGATTATCAGTTAATCTAATATTAACCTCTTAAAGGGAAATTAAACCCAATTTTTTTATTTCATTATTCAGATAGAGCATAGAATTTTAAACAAATGTATTTATATTATCTAATTTGCTTTGTTCTCTATGCTTAGGTAGGCTCAGGAGCAGCAATGCAGTACTGGGAGTTAGCTGGTTATGCCTCTTGTCATTGGCTCACCTGATGTGTTCAGCTAGGGCATGGTAGTGCATTGCAACTCCTTCAACAAAGGATACCAAGAAAATGAAGCAAATTAGATAATAGAAGTAAATTGGAAAGTTGTTGCATGCTGTATCTGAATCACGAAACAACATTTTTGTTTTTGTGTACCTTTAAGTGTGGATAATGGCAAGTGTCACCATCTGCATAGTGATTAAAGCCATCCTTCCATTTACTATCTGCTCTGCATTGCTGGTGAAATCAGAGGATGCTGGTGTCGTCACCATGCCCAAGCCCCGGGAACCCAGAAGTGTCAGGCTGCTGCAGGTACCTTAAAGGACCACTAAATACAATATAATTTAATAATTGACAAATACAAAATATAAGAAATGCAATAGCACTTAGTTTGAATTTGAAATGAGCAGAAGAATATTTTGTAGCAAATTTAAATTGTTAATCCAATTTTCCCTCCCTCTATATCATGTGACAGTTATTAGCCAATCACAAAAGGCATATACGTATATTCTGTGCACTTATACAAATCTCTCAATTTTCAGCTCCTTAAAGTCCTAGAAACACCCATTTTAAAGGCAATCACCTGCTCAGATAAAATGATTACTGGTATAAGGTTCCAATGGATAATAAACAGTATGAGATTATATATAAAAATGTAAATTATGTGTAGTTTAACTCTGAAAACTGTTGGCTTTGTAAATTCCGCTGAGTTTCTATAAAGTAAGTGGTGCCACCATGTTTGCACTTAAGTGTTCTTACCTCTCTCCTGCTGAGCACACGTAGATTTAAAACAAGCAATACAAGAGAATGTGCTAACAAGGTTGTGTGGAATATAGCATTGTATAAGTAATTATCTAACAGGGTTTCACAGAGCTTTGTTTGCACAGTCTCTTTTATTTTAAACAATATTTATATATATATATATATATATATATATATATATCACCCTGTGCAAAGTCACACAGTAATACAAAATAATAATAAATTATAAAAATAAATAACAAAAATGTTAACAAAAACACAAGTGCATCGATACTGAAAGAGATACACTCACCAAAATAAAAGTTTTATTCCTCAATGATCTTCAATGTAACAGTTCCTCGAAAGAAAAAAAACAGGGACATAGCGTAACTTTGTAACAATCTTCCAATATATTAAACAGGTGGTAAAGTACTCACATTAGTCAGAGCCGCTATAGCTCTGAGTATCACGCTCTATAACAATCCCACCAGCAAGCTGGTTCCATTCAAATAAAATATTTTTTTTTATTTATTTTTTTTAAATCTTTTTTTTATTGAAGGAAAAGAACTATATATACAAAATACAAAATGTAAGGTACAGGTTAGAGCTCAAATATTCACAGCATATTTGATACACAGGGTTGTACAGTATCGCAAGATAATTGACAAACAGTAGTGTACCTGATAAGGATCTTTCCCTATTATTTTCTCCCCTTAGCTTTAATCAAGTCACTCATGGACTTTTAAATTGATAAGTTATGATAGGCAGGGGTTTTATCAGTGCACATATACACAAAACATATGCTTCCCTGAGAAAAGTTGTACAAAATTGATCAGTTATGAGAGACGGCTGTATTGGCCATAATTGGGGATAAATAAGATCTATAGGGCCAAACTATATTTAACCCCTTAATGACCACAATGTACCCTGTATGTCACTGGTCGTTAAGGGTTTTTTCAGGACATAATAGCACAAGTCTAGCAAGAACACGCTATTAATTCCCTCCCTCCAGCAGGCTTTGTGGAATAGAGCAGTCTCAACGCTGGTGGCAAGACCGCGCTATAAAATAATCAAGTCCCAAAAAAAAGGCCAGCGACATACAGGGTACGTCGCTGGTCCTTAAGGGGTTAAGAGATATTTGGTGCGCATAGTTATACTTGAGGGAAATGACTTTATTGCTATGTTTGCCCCTCAGTGTGAGATAGACAGTTCCATGTCCTTAGCATCTATAAGCAATTACAATTAGTGACATAGGAACACAGCTGGGAATGTAAAACATATTATAAGACAGTATTGTGTAAGAAGGTAAGATGCTAATATGCTATTCAATTAAGCCTCACTATATTGGAAACTGAGGAAATTAGGCATTCGGCATACAAAGGCTTAAACTCTAGCGGGTGATTCTAATTGCGAGTATGTCAGCACCTTCAATGTACTTGGAACTGCTATAGCATGTATATTAGTGTTGGTTATGTCCAGCGCATAGCCTAAGAGTTTCCCACTCGCCCAACGGCCCCGGCCGTAAGCCGCTGAGCGAGGGCCAAGTTGTCAGTGTGCTAGACTTATTTGAATCGATCTTTGCTTTATAAGAGCTCTGCACTAACTGTGTCCGCAGCGCCAAGCTACCATTAGGCAAGGTGAAAACATGTACTCATAGGAGTGAGTAGTATATAACAGCACCATATATAAAGGTGTAACTACGTCCCACATGTAAAGATGTGAATATGGTAGGGAAATAAACAGAATTAGCCTGAACATGTTACAGAACCTGACCTCTCAAGGTTTAAAGTAAACATCACCAGAATTACCAGTGTCCATTCAGCATGGCTGCAGCCAAGAACAGTTAGTACATTTGTGGGTGTCGCCAGTTATTTTCTTCCACAGTACATTAGTCAATATTTAGTAATATTATACACATTTTTTGCCTTCACAACAATATAGGAAATAACCAATTAACTTTTAAACATGAAAATAATGCTTAACTACAGATATTGGTAAATAATGTTCCTCTAGAGAGCCATGGAAAAAAGTAAAATAAAACTAGATGTTTGCTAGCGAGTTTTACCCAGTGAGCTCAGTTAGGTGTACGCTGTCTGAGAAGGGTATCTGCAGACTACCCCTCTCCTGTGTCTGGAAAGTGTCCATCGCTGTGAAAGCAAGAGGTGTCCTTAATCGGAGCGAGTGTATGATTCCACCATCTTGTCTCACCAGTAATTTTAGGGTAACAGTTATGCCAATAATGCCCTGCGGGGTCTTCAAAGCATGTAGCTGACTGGCTCCCCAGTGTCTCCATTTTCCATATACCTGTGTACCAGCTGTAAATAAGTCTACCCGCTTGTGTCATAGTGTGCTCTGGGGTTAATCTCCGCTTCACTTTCTTTATCTCGGCTGTCATACCTTTCTGTGAGCCCCCAATGTCCTCCAGAAGCTCAACGTGTCTCTGATTTGGATCTGCTCGCTGGGGCCTGCTTTGTGTTCCCGCGGGTGTCAGTATTTGAAGAGCAGTTGATGCCAGGCGGTGGTCCCCAGTGTCAAGGCCGCCCAGTTACGATTCCCCCTCCTTTGGTAAGTAAGTAGCCTGAGGCGGGTTTAGAATCCACCGGCTTCTGTGGCTCTCCGTGACATGGGGTATAGCTTTGTTGCATTGTGGGTTCCTTGTGTACCTCTGCTCCTGCTGTTAGGTGCGCTGTAGAGTTATTGCCATTTTGGCTGATAAATTCAGGAAGACTGTCTTGTGGAGTGCTCAATGTATTCTTTGTACATATTTTATTTCTTAGGAAATCGTAAGGGGCTTTGTCTATTAGTTTGTCAAAGAGTCTCTCTAATTTCTCAAAGGATGGTGTTGAGTAGCAGTATGACTCCAATTCTTCGCTGTAGGTCATTGTGGGGGATAACGCGAACAGTGCCATTCACAGCTTTTCTGTTCACAAGTTTCCTGGTGTATTTGTCAAAGAGTTCCCTTAATATCTAGTTAGAGGGAGATAATGAAGAGATTCAGTAAGTCGAGTCTTCAACTGCACTGATAACCCGGTCCTTCCCGGGGGGGAGGTGAATACCTAATAGTAGGCCACCACCTTAGGCCTCGTTCCGATCTGAGTCCCCAATATCATGAAAACGGCATCTTATTCTTGCTGTACAATATTAATAATCAGCGGATTATTAAGGATTCTGTTGGAGCCTGCAGAAAATGCGTCCTATTCAGAACACTGCACGGACACGCCCCCCATAAAATATTTAGTTTAAGCAATACATGTGAATTCAAATTGGGAGTTATAAATCACTTTACAAGGTTTGACTTGCAAAATACTTAAAAGAAACTCCATACTGAAGCACTATACACAACTATTAGAACCGCTAAGCCAAGTCCCAAGTGTGTATCAGAGTTCTAAGTGATCTCCACCCCCTCACGTGATGTTCCTCCGTATTTCTATTCTGACATACGTTTCACCACTAAGGGTGGCTTTTTCAAGGATCTCTTTGAGAGTCTATATTGCTTGATGTCCCTAATTGTCCTCGACAGAAGAGAGAGATAAGAAAACTTAAGTTCAAACATATTGGCACCCAGTACTTTACAGAAACTCAGTGGAATTTAGAAACCAACAATTAAGTTAAAGGGACATTCCAGCCAAAATTGGAATCCATGTAGATCCACTTCAGTTTTGAATAGAAGCATTTTTGTAATATACATGCATTAGCAAAAATGCTTCTAATAAAAGCTATAGATGTTTCAAAAGTGTATTTAAGTATGCACCGTGCACTAGCATTTTAAACAAAGCAGTTGCTCAGAGAGCCTAAGGTGCTTGTACCATCTGGTAATGACTCAATTTGTTAATTGCCGACATGATACAAGACTCTCAGGCTCTCTGAACAGCTGCAGTATTTAAAAAGCTGGTGCACTTAGAATATATAGCTATGCTTCACATGCACGTGCAAAGAAAAATGTTAACACTAAAACAGTGATAACTTTTACTAGAAGTGTTTTTGCCAGTACATGTATATTGCACATATGTTTTTTTTTCAAAGATGTAATTAATCTATGTGCATTTAAATTTTGACCGGAATGTCCCTTTAAATTACAAGAAAATGGTACAAAATAAAGTAAATTGCAAAGTACTTTATAGAAACTAAAACCTTTACACATATATCTTTAACATTTATATATATGTTTATATATGTAGCATGATAGAAAAAAATGGCACTCTCTGGAATTGAATAACTTATTACATTTAATAATACCCAGTTAGAAAGCGGTCATAACGTTTCAGTATTCTTACAATCCTTTGTCAAATGCCTGTACATGATTCACTTGCTGCAGTGAATCTAAAAACATTTGTTTGCATGAACAACCAGCCATGGTTTAAATGTGTCTTCGGAAAACCAAAAACTCATTGCTATTAGCCATTAGCTTACATTCTTACACAAAAAGAAGAGTATGTCACCTCTCAACTCACTCGAGTGATACGTAACAGTGAGCATTCTCTACTATGTTAATACAACTCGATGAGATGGCCAATAAACCTCATGGCACGAGGATGATATGACACACAGTTGGTTCTAGACACAAAGAGAAACCTATTAAGGAAGCCTAAGAGACGACCACGAGAGAGGAATATAGAATTACTTATGGAGTATCGCATCGGAAACTGACCCACTCAGTACGTAGAAACTGGAGACTGGTTGAGTCTGATTCATTCTTACCGTTTAGCAATATGAGGGCACCGAGGATGGTTTATCGAAGAGCTCAGAATCTGAGGGACCTGCTGGTTAAAACAGACCCAAGGGCTTGTTATCAGAAGGATACATGGCTACATTCATCGAAGAAAGGATGCTTTCCATGCGGTAGTTGCATTATGTGCAGTAGCATGTTGAAGGGTCTAACGTTCCAGCATCCACATACAAATAAAAGGTATGCCATTCACCATAGGCTCACTTGTACCAGCGATCATGTTGTATATATCCTTATGTGCCCCTGTGCTTTGGTATACGTCTGTAAAACTGTGACCACCTTTAAAGAGCGTATGTCGAATCATTGCTCTGCCATCCGCAAGCATTGAAAGAAGGTGAATCGGACCAACCTGTCGCTAGACATTGTTTACAGCTGAAACACAGTGTATCCAGTATACGTACATTGATCATGTGCCACCTTTGACACGTCGGTGGCAATAGGGGTTAATTACTCTTACGTCGAGAGTCAGATGGATTCATGATTTGGACACAGTAACAAGCAAAGGCCTAAATACATTTATGGATTATAGTCCTTTCTATGGCAATTGATTCATTCAGACATATGGACATACCAGTAGGAGTGTACATGATTGTTCGATCTAGTAGAATCTCACTGGTTTCTACCATTCATCAATTGGCATTGAAGACATGCATTTGGAAATAGGTCTAAATGTGACCCTCTATAGGATGAGGTTGAGTTTGTTTGGTTCCTCTAGCTTTTCTTTAGTTTAAAGGTCTATCTTTGGATCTACTGTCGTAGGACAATGTAGGATATAGATTATTTCCAGAGTCTGTTAATTTATCATATTTATAGGGAAATATAACAAGATGTAACGTGAGGTGTCCGCAATATTGTTTGCTCATATAATTAGCTAGATGCACACTATGTTGCTATGTTGATTTGTAAGCACATTTTGATATAGGTATTTATGGCAATGCATATATATATATATATATTTATATATATATACTGTATATATATATATATATACAATGTTTGAAGTGTATGGTTTGGCATGATACGTTGCCATGACATCCATCCTAACATTGGACCTCCACCCCCTGGGGCGTCACATTTGTGACATCTATATGGAGGTTGCGGTTGCCAGTAGGGGTGTGTATTTTGTGGTTGCGTACCTCATTTCAACTGTCCTGTGTGGTGTTGTTTTGTTTGCATTGTTACCAAGGCAACTGCTCTCCATGCGTGTACGAGCATGAGTGGCGCTACGTGATGACGTCATACACGTGAGACACATTTAAACACGGCTGGTTGTTCATGCAAACATATGTTTTTAGACTCGCTAAGGTGAATAGTGTGCAGGCATTTGACAAAGGGATTGTAAGAATCCCGGAACTTTATGCCGCTTTTTAACTGGTATTAATAAAGGTAATATTTTATTCAAGTCTAGAGAGTGCCGTTTTTTCTACATGCTACATTTTTACATTTGGATGTGCACCCTGGCAATCATTTGATTTAAGAATGACTGTGCTTATCCTGTTGGGACTTTGATGTCTATATATGTATGTATGTGTTTATATGTGTATATATGTCTGTAAATAAATAAATACACATATAAATACATACATATGTACACACATATAACTATATATATTTAGACATGTAGATGCATGTATCTCTATGTTAAAGCCCTTTGCAGCCTTTTTTTTCTAACTCTTGAGAACTCTTATCTTTGAGTCCTTATAACTTTTTTATGCATTTTTTAAAAAAATATTTGGTATCAGACAGTGTTATTATGAGGGTTACACCTGTTAAATGTATTTTTGATGTGTTTTGCGTAATTTTTTATTTGAGCATAACAGTTAACCAGAGCTCTAAGGTCGTGGTAATCATACTAGCGTAAATCGCAACTGTGTGCACGAATTTGCATTTACTCTTAACAAGCGGAATTTAACTTACACTCAAATGGCCATGAAAACCCAATATTGCTTGCGCGCAAACAATAGTGCGCCACTTGTAATCTGGCACTAAAACATGTAATGTAATATAATTGTAAAAAATAAATCTGCATATTATTCTAAAGCTAATCTTTGCTTTGAACGCATCATGTAATAGTAAAAACACACACTTTATTACATGAGGAGTTCTCTAGGATAACATAATAGAGCCTTGTTTTAAAGCCCAGAAACCCCTCTTTTAAGAAAAGCCCCTATAAAATATTAAATAGCCAGGTGTGCATTTGTTTGAGAAGTTTTTATGAGTATAGAATTTGGGGGAAAACACACTATTGTTTACAGCCTTTTTTATTAAAATGATAATTAAAATATGTATTTTTCCACATGTTTTGTTGTAGAGTTCTCTCATGTAATTATATATGCATAAAATAGTGGTATAGCTTGAATCTGCTGGGTCTGCAAAATACACCAATAGATTATATGTGTGATTTTTTTCACTGAAAAATGGCCTACTGTAGGACTTAACTGTGAGCGGCATCTAAAAATGCCAAAATACCAGAGGTGTAAAATGGTTCAGTGGTTAAGGGTTTATTATTGTTTTGCATTCATATTGCATAACTAGGTAGCCATTGCTCACTGGCCAATATGAAAACCATTTGCAGCTGTATTGATGGAGAGTGACACAGGTCTTCACAGCTTTATTCAGCTTTCTTTTTGTTCCTGTTGCTACTTCCTAATGTTTAATCAATCGCCAGTTAGTTTTAAGTTCAAGTGAATTTGTATCTGTAATAATATTTATTCATAAGCCATAAACAGCAGATATAATACTTTTAGGTAGAAACCACAGCAAAAAAAAATACAAATATATGTAGCTAACAGGCAGTAATGTGGAAAATAATTTTAAACTAAGTTATTAAAGCAGTTCTACCTTACTACATTAATTGAATTTGCTTTTCACGTGATGATAAATTGATCAATTTACAAAGGACTCTACATTGTTTTTTGTTTTTTTGTTGTTTCGGTAACTGTGCAAACTCCAAATGCTGCAGTATGGAAGACCTCCTGCATGACCCCAGAACACCATTTACTTGCTCCAATCCCCCTATAACTTTTTTTTTATCCTGCCTGGGGGAATATTTGCTTATTATCCACAACACGACTTGGCTTTAGTTCAAAGAAGAAGGCGTTTTACACCAAGCGTTCATCTCGCCTCTGATTTCTTTTTTTTCTGAAGCACAATCCTCAAGAGATTCTAACAAAAATTAAAATGAAGTTTATTCAACTCCCTCCAAGCTTGTAATTGGTGAAGAGAGAGAAAGATAATTGAGTTGTTGGGAAAAAAAAAAGCAGATGATAAAGAAGTGTCTGGGAAGTCCATGAACAAGAATACCTTACATGACTTATCAGCTGGTCGATTAAAAGGTATCACAGTCTGAGATTTGAGAAGCAATTTGCGCTAAAAGTGACAGGTCATCATAACAAGGGAGCCATTTTTCTAATGTTGTATTAGAAATTACACTCAAGGGGAAATTACTGGAATCACGTTAAAAATGTAAATGTACTAAACTAGTCTGTTCTGTGCTGATCTAAAGATATATATATATATTCACTAGCTTTGAGCATTTATACAATCAAGTGCATATAAGTTTCTTAGTAACAACAAAGGAGAAAGACATTTAAAAAATGCTTGAATACTAATAAAAACATCTGTATTAAAAAGATGTAGGCACAGCACCAATAGCAAGGTTTCTACACATCATGCTATTGTTTTTCTTTGTTTGCCAGCAGCTGTCTTGAAAACCATTCTCTTATTTTAACAGCTGTTCGTTCAAGCATCTTCATACTGGGTGCTGCCATCTTGGAACTTATTCATTCTTGCAACGACAGCAGTGCACAGATCAGTAATGTCAGCTTTTTGACAGATTACAGTATTGTACAGTATTGTACAGTTCAAATTAGCATCCAGAAGGGAATTTTACATTTCTGCATTGCTTTGTATGATTCATGTGGTCTTTTTTGTATGTTTATGTATTTTTTTTTTCAAATTGTGTATAAAAAACACAAAAATTAAAACCTCCTTTTGTGCTAACCTGAAGTGCACAATAGCAGCAGTGAAACTCATCTGTGAATGTTCACCACTTCTGTCACATGATGCTAGAATACGTAAGCTCCAAGATGGCAGTACTCAGTATGAAAATGCCAAGCGTCACCAACCAGCACCTGTTAAAGGTTAAAATAAAAGAACTGCTGTCAAGAGAGCTGCAGGCACAGAAGGAACTACCACAGCATGACTAGTAGTAATTATTCTGTTCCAGCAGCTTGATTTCCCTTTAAAGAAAACCATCTTTTTGATGTGAGAAAAAAAAAACATCTCAAGTGAATTAATAGCTGCTCAATGTTCTACTTTATATATAATAAGCCATATAATTTATGTTAATATATATTGTTTTGTGCCTCTCAGACATTTGAAGATTTCACAAATGATAAACAAGCAGTGGAACATCAACAGAGGATAGTGGACATCTTACTGAAGGTGAGAATGTTGTGGAACCATGCACATGTGTAGAGCTGCTCCTTAAAGGGACACTAAACCCACATTTTTTCTTTCATGATTCAGATAGAGCATGCAATTTTAAGTAACTTTCTTATTTACTCCAATGATCAATTTTTCTTCGTTCTCTTGGTATCTTTAATTTAAATAGCAGGAATGAAAGCTTAGAAGCCGGCCTATTTTCGGTTCAGTACCCTGGATAGCACTTGCTAATTGGTGTCTAAATCAGCCATCCATTCAGCAAGCACAACCCAGGTGCTGAACCCTAAAATGGGACGGCTCCAAAGCTTTAATTCCTGCTTTTTCAAATAAAGATACCAGAGAACGAAGAAAAATTGATAATAGGAGTAAATTAGAAAGTTGCTTAAAAAATTGCATGCGCTGTCAGAAATAAGAAAGAAAGAAATTGGGTTTAGTATTCCTTTAAAAGGGTCACTACCCATATATATATCTTACTTGAACACTACTGAACCTTTCCCTTTTTTATTTCAGGTTATGGTGGAGAACTCTGACTTTACACCATCACAGGTGGGCTGTCTATTTACTTTCCTGGCTCGACAGCTTGCCAAACCTGACAATACGCTCTTTGTGAACCGCATGCTTTTTGATCAGGTGAGGTTTCATTCAGAATATATCCTATAATTTATATCACTCCTAACTTAATAATTTGCATCCTTACTTTTATGTTTTCTTAAAGGATTGTCAGTGATTAAATAATAAAATAGTTCCCAGTGCTGAATAGTTTTAAAAAAGCCTATTGAGATAAAACACAAAGATGTGGAATAAATATGATATTACCATGAGCATAAAACAGCTCAGTGCAGCAAACTTGGTCTGATATTTTACAAAATCTAGAATTTGAGCAGATTAGATGGATCTGCAAGAGGTTCCTGTTAGTTTAATAAAACACGTACGTTTTTATTCTCTACGCCAGTTGCGTATGTTTCCATATTTCTTTTAAATATTTTTTTTGAGGTTACAAGATACCGACAACAGAAATGAAATAATGCACATGTAAAAGTCATATTAACCAGACAATTTACAGTACTCATTAAACAAGAATTGTAGTACTAATAATGATAACCACTGAGCACTATGCAGGGAATCAGTAAGAAACTGATTAAGGGGTACAAATATAGCACTCTGGAATGTATGAAAAAGTGTAAAGAAATTTTATGTTAAAAAATAACTTTTATTAGATCATGTTAAAATCAGGGTTAACATACATATTAAAATACACATTGGTCTACTACCATATAGCCATGAGATAGTGGCTATAACAACAACACAACCAAGTAAGGATTCGTGTTGAGTTAAATATAGAAATGACTACCAACGATTTCCTTGGAGGGTGATGCTATTGGTCTGCCAGGATATTGGGTCCTTTCAACATTGATATGAGGACAAAAGAATATGGTAAATGTTGTGTGTTAGATGGAAGGGGAGAAAGTTATACTATTACTCCAAGTAAGTTTGAGAAGAATAAATCAATGGAGCAATCGGTATAAAACCCCTAAATATGAAATATTATACGTTTTATTGGTAGTTGTTAGGATTTAATAATTATTGTCACTTGAGTGGTTGGATAATAAGTAATAAATGATTCTCCAGTAGTCAGGAAAAATCTAACTGGTTACCTTTGAGTATCTAATATAAGTAGTGAGGTGAATTCTATAACAGTCCTATGGTCAGGAAAAGCCTGACTACCTTACCTTTATTAATACCATGGATGGCAAAGTGATGTATAATTCGCTAGATATATAACCATCCAATAGTTAGGAAATGCCTGACTGTTACCTTGTTAGTACCTGTGTTATAGACAATAATAGATGATATAATATCGTCCAGTGGTCAGAAAAGCCTGACCTGTTACCCTTATTAGTACCCTGTGATTTAGGATAGAATAGTCTGGAAAAGCTGATTAATTAGTAGATCATATATGAGGGTCTTATAGAAAAATTGGGAAAAGCCCAAATTGTTATACTTTTTTATTACCATGAATTATTTAATTATTACCATCAGGAGTAACTTTTTAACCATAATAAGAGCTTGTGTTCAAACAATTCCCAGTTGAAAGCTTCCATATAACTTTACGTTGTGGCTATTATAGTTGTCCACCCACAAGGTTAGGATAAGCCTGACCTCTGTATTAATATCGTGATCCAATATGTTTAACAGAGACGGTATCTGTTAGCTAGACTTATCCAATAACGGTAGCGTAACTATATCAAGGTTTGACCCCCTAGGCGGTTTAAATTCTAAAGGTTTAACTAGTCATTTATATTATTTAGTAGTACACCAATTATTTTTTTTAAAACAACAAGAAGGGAAAGGGATTGCCACTGACCGCGTTTCGTCGTGGTGCTAGTATCAAAGGGGCAGTCTCACTCTGTCTTCGTGAGGTTTTAAATACCCTTATCTGTGAATGGATTGGCCTGTCAATAAGGGGCTTGATTTTTAGGCATCGTTTATGGTGAGGTGTGGGTATGTACTCATAGTGAGTTCTGATTGGTATTTTTGCCGTGTTGATTTAGCGATATTCGTACATTGAATATAGTTTATATTGTATATGTATTAAGTAAGTTACTTATATTTTATGTCCACATAATTTTTTCCAACAGAAGAATGACTGACACATTTTTAAACCAATGAGAACTAAATAATAAGAGATTATTGACAGGCATCAAAACCAATGAAAATGATGGGATTTCAAAAAGATGTGTAACAACGAAATTTAATCATAAAATAAGTATATTTGAATGACAGTGCTTATGTGGACATAAAATATAAGTAAGTTACTTAATACATATACAATATAAACTATATTCAATGTACAAATATCGCTAAATCAACACGGCAAAAAGACCAATCAGAACTCACTATGAGTACATACCCACCCTCTCCACCAATAAACGATGCCTAAAAAATCAAGCCCCTTATTGACAGCCAATCCATTCACAGATAAGGGTATTTAAACCTCACGAAGACAGTGTGAGACTGCCCTTTGATACAGCCACCACGGCGAAACGCGTCAGTGGCAATCCCCCTTTCCCTTCTTGTTGTTTTTAAAAAAATAATTGGTGTACTACCATATAATATAAATGACTAGTTAAACTTTAGAATTTAAACCGCCTAGGGGGTCAAACCTTGATATAGTTACGCTACGTTATTGGATAAGTCTAGCTAACAGATACCGTCTGTTAAACATATTGGATCACGATATTAATACAGTGGTCAGGCTTATCCTAACCTTGTGGGTGGACAACTATAATAGCCACAACGTAAAGTTATATGGAAGCCTTTCAACTGGGAATTGTTTGAACACAAGCTCTTTTATGGTTAAAAAGTTACTCCTGATGGTAATAATTTAAATAATTCATGGTAATAAAAAGGTATACAATTTGGGCTTTTCCCAATTTTCTATAAGACCATCATATATTATCTTCTAATTAGTCAGCTTTTCCAGACTATCTATCCTCAATCACAGGTACTAATAAGGTAACAGGTCAGGCTTTTCCTGACCACTGGACGATATTATATCATCTATTATTGTCTATAACACAGGTACTAACAAGGTAACCAGTCAGGCTTTTCCTGACTATTGGATGGTTATATAACTATCGAATTATACATCACTTTGCCATCCATGGTATTAATAAGGTAATGAGTCAGGCTTTTCCTGACCATAGGACTGTTATAGAATCACCTCACTACTTATATTAGATACTCAAAGGTAACCAGTTAGGTTTTTCCTGACTACTGGAGAATCATTTATTTACTTATTATCCAACCACTCAAGTGGACAATATATTATTAAATCCTAACAACTACCAATAAAACGTATAATATTTCATATTTAGGGGTTTTATACTGATTGCTCCATTGATTTATTCTTCTCAAACTTACTTGGAGTAATAGTATAACTTTCTCCCCTTCCATCTAACACACAACATTTACCATATTTTTTTGTCCTCATATCAATGTTGAAAGGACCCAATATCCTGGCAGACCAATAGCATCACCCTCCAAGGAAATCGTTGGTAGTCATTTCTATATTTAACTCAACACGAATCCTTACTTGGTTGTGTTGTTGTTATAGCCACTATCTCATGGCTATATGGTAGTAGACCAAAGTGTATTTTAATATGTATGTTAACCCTGATTTTAACATGATCTAATAAAAGTTATTTTTTAACATAAAATTTCTTTACACTTTTTCATACGTTCCAGAGTGCTATATTTGTACCCCTTAATCAGTTTCTTACTGATTCCTTGCATAGTACAGGGAGTGCAGAATTATTAGGCATATTAGTATTTTGACCACATAATCCTCTTTATGCATGTTGTCTTACTCCAAGCTGTATAGGCTCGAGAGCCTACTACCAATTAAGCATATTAGGTGATGTGCATCTCTGTAATGAGAAGGGGTGTGGTCTAATGACATCAACACCCTATATCAGGTGTGCATAATTATTAGGCAACTTCCTTTCCCTTTGGCAAACATGGGTCAAAAGAAGGACTTGACAGGCTCAGAAAAGTAAAAAATAGTGAGATATCTTGCAGAGGGATGCAGCACTCTTAAAATTGCAAAGCTTCCTGAAGCGTGATCATCGAACAATCAAGCGTTTCATTCAAAATAGTCAACAGGGTCGCAAGAAGCGTGTGGAAAAACCAAGGCGCAAAATAACTGCCCATGAACTGAGAAAAGTCAAGCGTGCAGCTGCCAAGATGCCACTTGCCACCAGTTTGGCCATATTTCAGAGCTGTAACATCACTGGAGTGCCCAAAAGCACAAGGTGTGCAATACTCAGAGACATGGCCAAGGTAAGAAAGGCTGAAAGAGACACCACCTGAACAAGACACACAAGCTGAACCGTCAAGACTGGGCCAAGAAATATCTCAAGACAGATTTTTCTAAGGTTTTATGGACCTGATGAAAGGAGAGTGAGTCTTGATGGGCCAGATGGATGGCCCGTGCTGGATTGGTAAAGGGCAGAGAGCTCCAGTCCGACTCAGACGCCAGCAAGGTGGAGGTGGAGTACTGGTTTGAGCTTGTGGGGCCTTTTCGGGTTGAGGATGGAGTCAAGCTCAACTCCCAGTCCTACTGCCAGTTTCTGGAAGACACCTTCTTCAAGCAGTGGTACAGGAAGAAGTCTGCATCCTTCAAGAAAAACATGATTTTCATGCAGGACAATGCTCCATCATCCGCGTCCAAGTACTCCACAGCGTGGCTGGCAAGAAAGGGTATAAAAGAAGAAAATCTAATGACATGGCCTCCTTGTTCACCTGATCTGAACCCCATTGAGAACCTGTGGTCCATCATCAAATGTGAGATTTACAAGGAGGGAAAACAGTACACCTCTCTGAACAGTGTCTGGGAGGCTGTGGTTGCTGCTGCACGCAATGTTGATGGTGAACAGATCAAAACACTGACAGAATCCATGGATGGCAGGCTTTTGAGTGTCCTTGCAAAGAAAGGTGGCTATATTGGTCACTGATTTGTTTTTTGTTTTTTGAATGTCAGAAATGTATATTTGTGAATGTTGAGATGTTATATTGGTTTCACTGGTAAAAATAAATAATTGAAATGGGTATATATTTGTTTTTTGTTAAGTTGCCTAATAATTATGCACAGTAATAGTCACCTGCACACACAGATATCCCCCTAAAATAGCTATAACTAAAAACAAACTAAAAACTACTTCCAATACTATTCAGCTTTGATATTAATGAGTTTTTGGGTTCATTGAGAACATGGTTCTTGTTCAATAATAAAATTAATCCTCAAAAATATAACTTGCCTAATAATTCTGCACTCCCTGTATATTAATTGGTACAAGCACCTACCCCTAACCAGATAGTAATTATTTATATTCAAATCTATTGAGACCTACTTAACTCAATATTTAGTAGATTATAGGGGAACGTCTAAATACATTTTTCAGTTCTGAGTAGTTCTGAGTAGTGCCATTGTTTCCTCTCCTGTAAACCACTGAGCACTCTACAGACATAACTAGAAAGTATTATATATGTGGGTATAAACCAGCACTACCCTTCAACATAGTCTTTTTAATATATACTCCAATGTGGGTGCAACAGCTTTTTTTTAGGTCTCTCCCTCAGACCGATGCAGCTATCCAAACATGCAAATATATGAAGGTGGCGCTCTCTGTGAAGTGGAAAAAACACTTTATTACGCTAAAACATTAGTATTGTTTCGAGACTACTGCCCCTCTGTCAAGCTAACAGAAAATGAGAACAATACACATATATATATATAAACCCTCACCATTTAAAAAGAGGCCAATCATTCACTAACTAGTAGACATGTATCATAATAGCTTCACGTTAACCCTTTAGACCTATTGCATTATTTACCTCTGCCTGTATGTAGATAGACTAGACCTCTCCTTAAAAACATGTAATAGAAGCAGCTTTTTCTCTTGTTAAGTGTATCCAGTCCACGGATCATCCATTACTTGTGGGATATTCTCCTTCCCAACAGGAAGTTGCAAGAGGATCACCCACAGTAGAGCTGCTATATAGCTCCTCCCCTCACTGCCATATCCAGTCATTCTCTTGCAACTCTGAACAAAGATGGACGTAGTAAGAGGAGAGTGGTGTATTATAGTTAGTTTTTTAACTTCAATCAAAAGTTTGTTATTTTTAAATGGTACCGGAGTGTACCGGAGTGTACGGAGTGGCAGCATTAGAAGAAGAATCTGCCTGTGATTTCTATGATCTTAGCAGAAGTAACTAAGATCCACTGCCGTTCTCACATATTCTGAGGAGTGAGGTAACTTCAGAGGGGGAATGGCTTGCAGGTTTTCCTGCAATAAGGTATGTGCAGTTAAAATATTTCTAGGGATAGAATTTGCTAGAAAAATGCTGCTGATACCGGATTAATGTAAGTTAAGCCTTAAATGCAGTGATAGCAACTGGTATCAGGCTTATTAACAGAGATACATACTCTTATAAAAGTGCAATATAAAACGTTTGCTGGCATGTTTAATCGTTTTTATATATGCTTGGTGATAAAAATTTATTGGGGCCTAGTTTTTTTCCACATGGCTGGCTTGATTTTTGCCTAGAAACAGTTTCCTGAGGCTTTCCACTGTTGTAATATGAGTGGGAAGGGCCTATTTTAGTGCTTTTCTGTGCAGCTAAAAATACTGACAGAGACATTCAGCTTCCCTCTGCATGATACAGTACATCTCTGAAGGGCTTAAAAGGCTTCAAAGTCGTGTTTGAGGAGGGTAACAACCACAGTAGACTGTGGCAGTTGTTGTGACTGTGTTTAAAAAACGTTTTTGTCATTTATTATTCCGTTTTTGTTATTAAGGGGTTAATTATCCATTTGCAAGTGGGTGCAATGCTCTGCTGACTTGTTACATACACTGTAAAAATGTTGTTAGTGTAACTGCCTTTTTTCACTGTTATTTCAAATTTTGTCAAAATTTGTTTCTCTTAAAGGCACAGTAATGTTTTTTATATTGCTTGTTAACTTGCTTTAAAGTGTTTTCCAAGCTTGCTAGTCTGTACAAACATGTCTGAAACAGAGGATACTTGTTCATTATGTTTAAAAGCCATGGTGGAGCCCCATAGGAGAATGTGTACTAAATGTATTGATTTCACCTTAAACAGTAAAGATCAGTCTTTATCTATAAAAGAATTGTCACCAGAGGGGTCTGTCGAGGGGGAAGTTATGCCGACTAACTCTCCCCACGTGTCGGACCCTTCGCCTCCCGCTCAAGGGACGCACGCTAATATGGCGCCAAGTACATCAGGGACGCCCATAGCGATTACTTTGCAGGACATGGCTACAATCATGAATAATACCCTGTCAGAGGTATTATCCAGATTGCCTGAATAGAGAGGCAAGCGCGATAGCTCTGGGGTTAGACGAGATACAGAGCGCGTAGATGCTGTAAGAGCCATGTCTGATACTGCGTCACAATATGCAGAACCTGAGCAGGGCCGGATTGGTCTGCCGGGAAGCCGGGAAAAATCCCGGTGGGCCGGACTAACTGCTCACTCCCTGGGCCGGTGTCAGTGGTGGCCGGAAGGAATTGGGCTAGCGTGTGCCTCTTAGAAATTTAAACAAGTACACATGGCTGTCTGCTTTACATACTTTGTATATGCACATCGTAATGCACAGCTCAGTTTACATTTGAGACTGTACATTACACTGTGCAGGGAGTGTGCCCCAGTGAGTTAATAAATTGAAATAAATTTCCTCATCTTCCCCTGCGCAGCGCAGCAGGTCCGACTCCTGCACAATCTTATGCAGCTACACAGACCCCGGCACTTCCCTCTTTCATAACTGGATTAAACCCTATTTCACTGCAATGGGGGGGGGGGCCGGTCCACTACACAGAGACACAACAGAGATGAAGTAATACTAACCAGACATATTTTATTGGTAAAAATATAAACGTTTTACATATTGTGTCAAATATTATGTTCTGGCCCCTGACTTTCATAGATTTAATCAATGTTCAGTGCCCATAGTAGGTAGATCAGTGCATGAGGGAGGGGCTTCCTACTGCTAGGAAGGAGCCAAGATTCCTATGCAGCTTGCAGGGGACTCTGCTGTCACTGCGAAGGGAGCACCCGCAGAGGCTGTGTGGACTGGAGGAAGGCTGTAATGATCTAATAAATATGCAGAGATATCTCAGTATTGTATGTTTTATATTGTGTATGTGTTGTGTCTGGGGGAGCTGTTGTGTGAGTGTGTTTTACAGTGCGTATGTGATGTGCCTGGGAAAGCTGCTGTGTATGAGTGTGTTTACAGTGTGTATGTGTGTTTTACAGTGTGTGTGGTGTTTTAATTGCAGGGTGAGTGTGTTTTACAGTGTGTATGTGATGTGTCTGGGGAAGCTAGTGTGTATGAGTGTGTTTTACAGTGTGTATGTGTGTTTTACAGTGTGTGTGGTGTGATAATGGCTGTGTGAGTGTGTTTTAAAGTGTGTATGAGTATGTGTGGTGTGATAATGGCTGTATGAGTGTGTTTTACAGTGTGTATGAGTGTTTTACAGTGTGTGTGTGGTGTGATAATTACTGTGTGAGTGTGTTTTACAGTGTGTATGTGATGTGTCTGGGGAAGCTAGTGTGTATGAGTGTGTTTTACAGTGTGTATGAGGCTGTATGAGTGTGTTTTACAGTGTGTATGAGTGTGTTTTACAGTGTGTATGTGTGTTTTACAGTGTGTGTGGTGTGATAATGGCAGTGTGAGTGTGTTTTACAGTGTGTATGAGTGTGTGTGGTGTGATAATGGCTGTATGAGTGTGTGTGGTGTGATAATGGCTGTATGAGTGTGTTTTACAGTGTGTATGTGTGTTTTACAGTGTGTGTGGTGTGATAATTGCTGTGTGAGTGTGTTTTACAGTGTGTATGTGATGTGTCTGGGGAAGCTAGTGTGTATGAGTGTGTTTTACAGTGTGTATGAGTGTGTTTTACAGTGTGTATGA